>NC_141003.1:14781888-14798617 GCF_052327205.1 Somniosus microcephalus
GTAAACGTGTCACACTGTGATTACACCTTCCTGCCAGTGGTGGCGCTGCAGCAGCCGGCGGGTGTAATCACAGCGTGACGAGCTGACAGTCGACAGTTTCCACTTGAAATTCATACGTCCACATTTAGAAGGGAAGCATATTGACGGGGAGTTTGTGCAGATTTCAGATGACTGCATTCTAGGTGAATCAAACGCGTCTTTATATCTTACATTCTTGCTTTAGAGCTCAATCATTAAGTCTTGCCGGTACTCGCGACATCTGCTCAAGACTCCAAAGCATCAGCTACTATTTGCACTCCAATGTACCAAAGCTAGCTGGCTATTAACACAGCCTACTGTATATAAAGTTAGGAAATGCTCTTTTTAGATTGTTTCATGTAACACAGTATTCAATACGACAGGCAAAAGATTTACTTTGAGATGGGGGGGGTGGGGGGAAATCGTGAGGGCAGAAAGTAGACTAGGTTCTTTTCCTGTTTTTAAGATGACCCATCAGAAAATGTATTTTTTCATGCAAATTATGCAACAAAAAAAAAGGTATCTAACCTGTATGGCGAACTGATACTTAAAAATTATTGTTAATTCTTGGGATGTGGGTGTAGCTGGCAAGGCCGGCATGCATTGCCCATCTCCACACCCTTGTACAAGCTGAGTGGCTTTCTAGGCTGTTCGGGAGTCAAACATGTTGGTGTGGGACTGGCGTCACTTATAGACCAGACCTGGTAGGGACGGTGGGTTTCCTTTGTTCAAGGGCATTAGTGAACCAGTTGGGTTTTTACGACAATCCGACAGTTTCATGGTCACTTTTACTGACACCAGCTTTTTACTTCCAGATTTTTAATTTTTTTTAATTTTGTTTATGGGATGTGGGCGTCGCTGGCAAGGCCAGCGTTTATTGCCCATCCCTAATTGCCCTTGAGAAGGTGGTGGTGAGCCGCCTTCTTGAACCACTACAGTCCGTGTGGTGAAGGTACTCCCACAGTGCTGTTAGGGAGGGAGTTCCAGGATTTTGACCCAGCGACGATGAAGGAACGGCGATATACTTCCAAGTCAGGATGGTGTGTGACTTGGAGGGGAACTTGGAGGTGGTGGTGTTCCCATGCGCCTGCTGCCCTTGTCCTTCTAGGTGGTAGAGGTCGTGGGTTTGGGAGGTGCTGCCGAAGAAGCCTTGGCAAGTTGCTGCAGTGCATTTTGTAGAGGGTACACACTGCAGCCACGGTACGCCGGTGGTGGAGGGAGTGAATGTTTAAGGTGGTTAATGGGGTGCCAATCAAGCGGGCTGCTTTGTCCTGGATGGTGTCGAGCTTCTCGAGTGTTGTTGGAGCTGCACTCATCCAGGCAAGTGGAGAGTATTCCATCACACTCCTTACTTGTGCCTTGTAGATGGTGGAAAGGCTTTGGGGAGTCAGGAGGTGAGACACTCTCTGCAGAACACCTAGCCACTGACCTGCTCTTGTTGCCACAGTATTTATGTGGCTGGTCCAGTTAAGTTTCTGGTCAATGGTGACCCCCCAGGATGTTGGTGGTGGGGGATTCGGCGATGGTAATGCTGTTGAACGTCAAAGGGTGGTGGTTAGACTCTCGCTTGTTGGAGATAGTCATTGCCTAGCACTTGTGTGGTGCAAATGATACCTACCACTTATCAACCCAAGCCTGAACGTCGTCCAGGTCTTGTTGCATGTGGGCATGGACTGCTTCATTATCTGAGGAGTTGTGAATGGCGCTGAACGCTGTGCAGTCATCAGCGAACTTCCCCATTTCTGACCTTGTGTTGGAGGGAAGGTCATTGATGAGGCAGCTGAGGATGGTTGGGCTGAGGACACTGCCCTGAGGAACTCCTGGGGCTGTGATGATTGACCTTCAACCACCATAACCATCCTCCTTTGTGCTAGGTATGACTCCAGCCAGTGGAGAGTTTTCCCCCCCGATTCCCATTGACTTCAGTTTTACTAGGGCTCCTTGATGCCACACTCGGTCAAATGCTGCCTTGATGTCAAGGGCAGTCACTCTCCACTCGCCTCTGGAATTCAGCTCCGTTGTCCATGTTTGGACCAAGGCTGAGGTCAAAAGCTGAGTGGTCTTGGCAGAACCCAAACTGGGCATCAGTGAGCAGGTTATTGGTGAGTAAGTGCTGCTTGATAGCACTGTCGATGACACTTTCCATCACTTTGCTGCTGATTGAGAGTAGACTGATGGGGCGGTAATTGGCCGGATTGGATTTGTCCTGCTTTTTGTGGACGGGACATACATGGAATAACTTGGCTAGAGGCACGGCTAGTTCTGGAGCACAAGTCTTCAGCACGATAGCCGGGATGTTTTCGGGGCCCATAGCCTTTGATGTATCCAGTGCGCTTAGCCATTTCTTGATCACGTGGAGTGAATCGAATTGGCTGAAGACTGGTTTCTGTGATGGTGGGACCTCAGGAGGAGGCCGATATGGATCATCCACTCGGCACTTCTGGCTGAAGTTGGTTGCAAACGCTTCAACCTTGTCTTTTGCACTCACGTGCTGGGCTCCACCATCATTGAGGATGGGGATATTCATGGAGCCTCCTCCTCCCGTAGTTGTTTAATGGTCCACCACCATTCACGACTGGATGTGGCAGGACTGCAGAGCTTTGATCTGATCTGTTGATTGTGGGATCGCTTAGCCCTGTCTGTAGCATGCTGCTTCCACTATTTAGCATGCATGTAGTCCTGTGTTGCAGCTTCCCCAGGTTGGCACCTCATATTTTCAGGTACGCCTGGTGCTGCTCCTGGCATGCTCTTCTACACTCCTTATTGAACCAGGGTTGGTCCCCTGGCTTGATGGTAATGCTAGTGAGGGATATGCTGGGCCATGAGGTTACAGATTGTGGTGGAATACAATTCTGCTGCTGCTGATGACCCACAGCGCCTCATGGATGCACAGTTTTGAGCTGCTAGATCGGTTCTGAATTTATCCCTTTTAGCACAGTGGTAGTGCCACACAACACGATGGAGGGTGTCCTCAGTGTGAAGACGGGACTTCGTCTCCACAATGACTGTGCGGTGGTCACTGCTACCAATACTGTCATGGACAGATGCATCTGCGACAGGTAGATTGGTGAGGACGAGGTCAAGTAGGTTTTTCCCTCGTGTTGGTTCTCTCACCACCTGTCGCAGGCCCAGACTGGCAGCTATGTCCTTCAGGGCTCGGTCAGTAGTGGTGCTACCGAGCCACTCTTGGTGATGGATATTGAAGTCCCCAATCCAGAGTACATTCTGTGCCCTTGCTACACTCAGTGCTTCTTCCAAGTGGTGTTCAACATGGAGGAGTACTGATTCATCAGCTGAGGGAGGGCAGTAGTTGGTAATCAGCAAGAGGTTTGTCTGACCAATTTGATTGAATTTTTCGAGGGGGTGACTAGGTGTGTGGATGAGGGTAGTGCAGTGGATGTGGTATACATGGATTTCAGTAAGGCTTTCGATAAAGTCCTGCATAGGAGACTGGTCAAGAAGGTAAGAGCCCATGGGATCCAGGGTGCCTTGGCACATTGGATCCAAAACTGGCTGAGTGGCAGAAGGCAGAGGGTGATGGTCGAAGGTTGTTTTTGTGACTGGACGCTTGTGCCCAGTGGGGTACCTCAGGGATCGGTGCTGGGACCCTTGCTGTTTGTGGTCTACATTAATGATTTGGATGTGAATGTAAAAGGTATGATCAGTAAGTTCGCAGATGACACGAAAATTGGTGGGGTGGTAAATAGCGAGGAGGGTAGCCTCAGTCTGCAGGACAATATAGATGGGTTGGTCAGATGGGCGGAACAGTGGCAAATGGAATTTAACCCTGAAAAGTGAGGTGATGCATTTTGGACGGACTAACAAGGCAAGGGAATACACAATGAATGGTAGGATCCTGGGAAGGACAGAGGATCAGAGGGACCTTGGTGTGCATGTACATAGATCCCTGAAGGCAGCAGAACAGGTGGATCAGGTGGTTAAAAAGGCATATGGGATACTTGCCTTCATTAGCCAAGGCATAGAATATAAGAGCAGGGAGGTTATGATGGAGCTGTACAAAACGCTGGTTAGGCCACAGCTGGAATACTGTGTGCAGTTCTGGTCGCCACACTATAGGAAGGATGCGATTGCTTTGGAGAGGGTGCAGAGGAGATTCACCAGGATGTTACCTGGGCTGGCGCGCTTCAGCTATGAAGAAAGACTGGACAGGCTGGGGTTGTTTTCCTTGGAGCAGAGAAGGCTGAGGGGGGACCTGATTGAGGTGTACAAAATTATGAGGGGCATAGATAGGGTAGATAGAAAGGAACTTTTTCCCTTAGTAGAGAGGTCAATAACCAGGGGGCATAGATTCAAGGTAAGGGGCAGGAGGTTTAGAGGGGATTTGAGGAGGAACTTTTTCACCCAGAGGGTGGTTGGAATCTGGAACTCACTGCCTGAAAAGGTGGTAGAGGCAGGAACCCCCTCAACATTCAAGAAGCATTAAGATGAGCACTTGAAACGCCATAGCATACAAGGCTACGGACCAAGTGCTGGAAAATGGGATTAGATTAGACAGGGTTTGATGGCCGGCGCGGACACGATGGGCCGAAGGGCCTCTTTCTGTGCTGTATGACTCTGACTCTGAGGTTTCCTTGCCCATGTTTGACCTGAAGCCATGAGACTTCATGGGGTCCGGAGTCAATGTTGAGGACTCCCAGGGCCACTCCTTCTCGACTGTATACCACTGTGCCGCCACCCCTGGTGGGTCTGTCCTGCCGGTGGGACAGGACACACCCAGGGATGGTGATGGAGGAGTTTGGGACATTGGCTGAAAGGTATGATTCTGTGAGTATGACTATGTCAGGCTGTTGCTTGACTAGTCTGTGGGACAGCTCTCCCAATTTTGACACAAGTCCCCAGATGTTAGTGAGGAGGACTCTGCAGGGTTGACCAGGCTGGGTGTGCCGTTGCCGTGTCCATGGCCGGTACCGAGTGGTCCATCTGGTTTCATTCTTATTGTTTCTTGTGGCGGTTTGTTACAACTGAGTGGCTTGCTAGGCCATTTCAGAGGGCAGTTAAGAGTCAACCACATATCGGCCAGACTGGGTAAGGATGGCAGATTTCCTTCTCTAAAGGACATTAGTGAACCAGATAAGTTTTTACGACAATCCGATAATTTGATGGTCACCATTACTGATGCTAGCTTTTTATTGCAGATTTATTTAATTAACTGAATTTTAATTCCCCAGCTGCCGTGGTGGGATTTGAACTCCCGTCTCTGGATCATTAGTCCAGGTCTCTGGATCACTAGTCCAGTGACATTACCACTACGCTACCGTTCCTATATTTTTTTTAATTGAATTCAAATTCTCAAACGGCAAGGGTGGGATTTTAACTCTCATTCTCTGGATTACTTGTCCGCCTGAGCTGAGCTTCCGACCCCCGTATCCACTCCATCGGGACCGCCTACTCCCGACTCCATAACATTGCCCGACTCCACCTCTGCCTCAACTCCTCTGCTGCTGAATCCCTCACCCGTGCCTGTGTGTTACCTCCAGACTCGACTGTTCCAACCCTCTCCTGCCCGGCCTCCCACCCTGCACCCTCCGTAAACTTGAGCTGATCCAAGACCCTGCTGCCCGTGTCCTACCTCGCACCAAGTCCCGTTCACCCATCACCCCTGTGCTCGCTGACCTACATTGACTCGCCCCTCCCTATCTCTGTAACCTTCTCCAGTCTTGCAACCAATGTTCCCATTAAGCTGTGCGGCCGTCCAGCGGTCTGGAGGTCCCGCGCAAGCTGGCTCACCGGCTTTTAAATGGAAAAACCGCGCATGTGCGGGAAATTTCAATGAGCCGCGCAACCGGTTCAAGGGCTCCCGCGCTGGAAAAAAAAATGAGAGGGAACATTGCTTACAACTCTCCGAGATCTCTGCACTCCTCCAATCCTGGCCTCTTGCGCAGCCCCGATATTAATCGCTCCACCATTGGCGGCCGTGCCTTCAGCTGCCTGGGCCCCAAGCTCTAAAATTCCCTCCCTAAACCTCTCCGCCTCTCCCTCTTTTAAGACGCTCCTTAAAACCTACCTCTTTGACCAAGCTTTTGGTCACCTGCCCTAATATCTCCATATGTGGCTCGGTGTCAAATTTACTTTGATAATCGCTCCGGTGAAGCGCCTTGGGATGTTTTACTGCATCAAAGGCGCTATATAAATACAAGTTGTTGTTGACCAGTAACATAACCACTACATTATGGACATGTTGTATTTCCCCCAGGAGCTTACCAAGGCCCAGGCTCAACTGGATCAGGCTGTATCAAAACTTCACGAGAAGACTGAGTATTGCACTCAACTGGACGCCAACCTTAAAGACTACAAGGAGAAGCAACTGACCTCGGAACAGAAAGTAGAACAACTGGAAACGCAGATTAAGGTACCAAAAAAAAGTCCTCCGTTCTAAAATTTAAAGATAAAATTTACTCTGAAGAACAAGAATGCTATGATTAAGCACCAGTGTGTTGTGTGTGTAATGCCCAGAGCGCAAGGTCAAGAGGGGAGAAATGGGATTCATATTTATTTTCAGCAGTATTCGTTTTTATATTGATATGTCCAGTTTATGTCACTAATGTATATTACAGTAATGAGCAAGAAGGCCTTTTCTGAGCTGAGCAATATGTGCCGGCCTTGCCAGCGACGGCCATGTCTTGAGAATGATTTTTTTTAAGTCGAAGTGCTTGGCCACAGAATCTGTCGTGCAATTGGTGCATTGGAGGTCTTTTCTGAGCTGAGCTTGGGTTCAGAGGTCACTATAGGTTAACTTGGGATCTAACTGTGTGCGGCAGGTAGCCATTGGATCAGCTTTTCCTTATCACTATTGGAATGGCAGTGAACTCGGACTCTTCAGTTTTTAATCTCCCTCCCAATTCAAACAAAATAACCGGGTTTCTGAAGAGCGGCACGAACCACCACGCGCTTGAAAGGCAGGAAGACCCCACTATCCGCACAACACAGTAAGGAATCATCGAGATCAGGTTTAACAGGGCGGCTCTTAATCAACATTGCCAAGTGTCTGTGGTGAGGGAGATGGGAATGGAATACTGCTTCACAAACTGAACCAGGATTGCTGCAGTCCATTTTTTCAAATAAAATACTCTTTGCCGAACTCATCTTTGTTCTATTTAGCCTGAGCTGTTGACCAGAAACTTAACTGGACCAGCCACATAAATGTCGTGGCTACTAGAGCAGGTCAGAGGCTGGGTATTCTGTGGCGAGTGACTCACCTCCTGACTCCCCAAAGCCTTTCCACCATCTACAAGGCACAAGTCAGGAGTGTGATGGAATACTCTCCACTTGCCTGGTTGAGTGCAGCTCCAACAACACTCAAGAAGCTCGACACCATCCAGGACAAAGCAGCCCACTTGATTGGCACCCCATCCACCACCTTAAACATTCACTCCCTCCACCACCGGCGCACCGTGGCTGCAGTGTGTACCATCTACAAGATGCACTGCAGCAACTCGCCAAGGCTTCTTCGGCAGCACCTCTCAAACCCACAACCTCTTCCACCTAGAAGGACAAGGGCAGCAGGTGCATGGGAACACCACCACCTCCAAGTTCCCCTCCAAGTCACACACCATCCTGACTTGGAAATATATCGCCGATCCTTCATCGTCGCTGGGTCAATATCCTGGAACTCCCTCCCTAACAGCACTGTGGGAGAACCTTCACCATACGGACTGCAGCGGTTCTCAAGGGCAATTGGGGATGGGTAATGATGCCCTCATCCCAAGAATGAATTAAAAAGAAGTTAAACTGCCTGGAGACAGAAACTGTTGTGCAGTTGGTGGCCAGCACCCGCTTTGTCCAGTAGAGCAACTGCAGCAGATGCTTGTGTTGAAGCCCAAGGCAACAAAAGGTCAAAATGTAGTTTACAATTTAAGATATTTTGATCAGTTGTTGAAAGTTTAAACCAAAAATAAAGTTAAAACTACAGTGAACTAGCTCTCTGAATATAAGCAGTTAACCTTTAAGTGGGCAATGAGCGGTTTTACACAGAAACTGGTTGAAATGGTCATCTCTGTGCAGTAATGAGAGTTCTTCTTTTAGAAGCTGGAATCTGACATTGCAAAGGCCGAGAGGAGCGAGAAACAGGCCCAAGACGACCAAAAGCAGCTCCAAAAACAGCACTCCGCTCGAGAGAACCAAATCAAAGAACTGAACCAACAGCTCGAGGCCGAGAAGAAAATGTAAGGCGTGAAATTACTGTCTACTTTTGTGTTGTTGGGTTAGAATCAGAATCATACATCCATTCGGCCCATCGTGCCTGTGCCGGCTCTTTGAAAGAGCTCTCCAATTAATCCCACTCCCCCGCTCTTTCCCCATAGCCCTGCAGATTTTTCCTTTTCAAGTATTTATCCAATTCCCTTTTGAAAATTACTATAGAATCTGCTTCCACCGCCCTTTCAGGCAGCGCATTCCAGAACTCGCTGCATAGCAAAAAAAAATTCTCATCTCACTCCTGACTTTTTAGCCAATTATCTTAAATCTGTGTCCTCTGGTGACCAACCCTCCTTGGCAGTGGAAGCAATTTCTCCCCATCTACTCTCTCAGAATGCCGCATAATTTTGAACACCTTTATCAAATCTTCCCTTAACTGTCTCTGCTCCAAGGAGAACAATCCCAGCTTCTCCAGTCTCTCCACATCCCTGGTACCATTGTGGTCAATCTCCTCTGCACCCTCTCCAAGGCCTTAACCTCCTTCCTAAAGTGTAATGCCCAGAATTGGACGCAATACTCTTGTTGAGGTCTATTTTTGTGTTTTATAAAGGTTTACTATCACTTCCTGGCTGTTGTACTCTACGGCTCTATTCATAAAGCCCACGATCCCATGTGCCTTTTTAACTGTTTTCAACTTGTCCTGCCGCCTTCAAAGATTTGTGTACATACACCCCCGGGTCTCTCTCTTCCTGCACCTCTTTTTAAAATTCTACCATTTAGTTTATATTGTCCCTCTTTTCCTACCATTTCACACTTCTGTGTTAAATTGCATCTGCCATCTGTCTGCCCATTTCACCAGTCTGTCCATGTCCTCCTGAAGTCTGTTACTATCCTCCTTATTGTTTACTACATTTCCAAGTTTTGTGTTATCTGCAAACTTTGAAATGATGCCCTGTATACCCAAGTCCAGGTCATTAATATATATCAAAAAGAGCAGTGATCATAATACTGACCCCTGGGGGAACACCACAGTATACCACCCTCCAGTGTGAAAAATAACCGTTCACCACTCTCTCTCTCTACTTTCTGTCTCTCAGCCAATTTTGTATCCACACTGCCCTTTTAATCTCATGGGCTTTAATTAAATTGCATTCCATGCATTGTGTGTAATTTGTGTTAAATGGGCTGGGCTGAGCTTTCAAAGGTCACGGAGGGAGAGAAGCAAAGTTTGGTGCTATGCGTGATGTGCAAAGAGTTAATAATTTCAGTTTATCGACTGGTGGTGCACGGAATCCGAATTGCACCTATTTTCACAGATGTGAAATGGATTCGCGTTTTGTTACGACAAACTGATTTTGTGACCAACTTTTCCTTCTTTCCAGTGTTTGTGGTGTAAAGCAGGAACTGCAGGAGAAATCCGAGGCCCTGAACGAGAGTAGGAAACAAGCGCTGGAGTCCGCGAGAGAGAAAGCTCAGCTGGGCCAGGGGCTCGAGCGACTGAAGGAGGGCGTGAAGAATCAGGCGGCGAGCGAGAGCAGACTGCAAGGGGAACTTGCGGCGCTCCGACTGGAGAAAGAGGCTTCATCCAAGGAGCTGGCGGAAACCAAGCACCGCCTCACCAAGGCCCTCGCAGAAACTCGAGCAGACCTGGAGAAAGAGCAGCGTTTGATGAAATCTGCTCTTGATGCCAAGGTCAGTGCGTTAGCTGTTAGGTGAGCGTACGTAGATTGGATATTTAAAAAACAATTCAGTCTCGGGATGTGGACGTCGCTGGCAAGACTGGCATTTATTGCCCATCCCTAGTTGCCCTTGAGAAGGTGGCGCAGGGTCGTCTTGTAGTAACCCGACAGTCCACTTCAGAGAGCAGTAAGAGGAGTCAAACATTGATACAAAAGCAAAATACTGTGGATGCTGGAAATCTGAAATAAAAACACAAAATGCTGGGAACACTCAGCAGATCAGGCAGCATCTGTGGAGAGAGAGAAACCGAGTTAACGTTTCAGGTCTGTGACCTTTCGTCAGAACTGGAAAAAGCTGGAGATAGGACAGGTTTTTAAGCAAGTGTAGGGGCAGGGAAAGTGGGGAGGGGAGAAAAGAACAAAAGGGACGGTCTGATAGGATGGAAGGCAGGAGAGATTAAGTGACAAAAGGGATGATGGTGCAAGGCAAAAGGAGATGGTAATGGGACAAGTTAAGAAACAAAAAATGACTAGGTGAAGTGTAAATGGCACTGGCAGGATGATCGACAGCTGCCATGAGAGAGAGAAAAATGGGGCAAAATAAGAGATGGGGGCAGAGGTTATGATCTGAAATTGTTGAACTCGATGTTGAGTGCTGTAAAGTGCCTAATCGAAATAGGACTCGAGCATTTCTATGTTGTTGTGGGACTGGAGTCACAGAGGCCAGACCAGGCAAGGACACCAGGGCTCCTTCCCTGAAGGACAGTCGGGTTTTTAACGACAATCTAGCAGCTTCATGGTCACTTTTAATGATACCAGTCTTTTATTTCCAGATGTTTTTAAAAATTCGAATTCCCCAATCTGCCATGGTGGGATTTGAGCTTGTGTTTTCTGGATTATCAGCCCAGGCCTCTGGATTACTAGTCCCATAACATAACCAGTACACTACCGTACCCACAAGATTTGAACACAAGTGTCTTAACCATGCTATAAAATGGCAGACTTTTAATTTTCTACTTTATTACGTCTATCGTGGGGACCTGCCGTTGAGGCAGAACACAATGCAAGTCTCACATGAGATTCTTGGGCCATTTGCCAGGGAGGAGTATCTGAGGTGGTTTCCTGTTACCTTCCTTGTGGTTTTTATCTTCAAATGAAGTTGTTTAACTGAACTTCCAGTCATTGTAATGTCCAGACTGCTTTTAAACAAAGAAGGGCTTGTATTTATATAGCGCCTTTCACAACCTCCGAACGCCCCAAAGCGCTTTGCAGCCTCTGGAGTACTGTTGAAGTGGAGTCACTGCTGGGATGCAGGAATCGTTAGCAATTTGCGCACAGCAAGCTCCCACAAACAGCAGAGATAACGACGAGATAATTTGTTTATGATGTTGGTTGAAGGGTAAATATCGGCCAGGGCGATTGAATATATTCAAGGCTGAGATCTATTATGTCCGTGTATAATTGAGACACGGACTGCAGGAGTTGATTATAACAAGTCTTTACTGAATGGAGACAACCTGGAAACTGAAACTACAGAAGCCTGCTAGGGCCTTTTATACAGGGGTGGTCACTGCCGGTACTGCAGTCTGAGACCAGTTATTCCCTTAAAGGTACATACACAACAATTCCTCCCCTTTTAGATAAACAGTACATAACATTCATTTAACAACTAAATAATAACTAATTACAATTACGGTTGCTAGATACATTGGTTGAAGTTAAGCAATTATAAGTTCAGTCTTTGAGGAGGCTTCCTGATTATGTCTGGATAACGCCTCTTTGGGATATCAGGTTCTTCTGGCAAGGTTGAGTCGGGATCAATGTCGTTGTTTGGTTCGTCTGCTTCCAATATCCCCGATTCTGCGGTAGATGCAATTGGTACTTCGGTTTCATCGCCAGGTGTATCAGATCGTGGTGTGGAGTTGACGTTTTCCAGTGACTCTAGAATCTGGTCAGCATGGCGTCTTACAATGCTCTCTCCAACGTCCACGGTATACATTAGAGGTCCTTGCCGTGTACAGATCGTTCCTGGCTGCCATTTCTCTGCGGTAGTCCCGGGCCAAAACTGGTTGACCTATCTTAAAACTCCTGGTCGGCCTTTCATTCATATTCTGAAACTGCCTGTTCTCCACATCTCTTCTGACGTTTGGCTTAACCAAATCCAAGCGGCATCGTAGTCTTCGATTGAAGAACATCATGGCTGGAGTTTGGTTGGTAACCGCATGTGTCGCATTCCGGTAGGCAAACAAGAAGTTGTCCACCTTGTGTTATAGGGGTATATCTTCATTACACATTGCCTTGATAGCCTTCTTGAATGTTTGAACAAACCTCTCGGCCAATCCATTAGTGGCTGGATGATATGGGGCGGATGTGTAATGCTTAACACCATTGTTCTTTAAGAACCTCCGGAACTCTTCAGACACAAACTGTGGTCCATTGTCAGAGCAAATCTGTTCAGGCAGCCCATTCCTGGCGAATATGGTTCGGAAGACTGTGATAGTTTTTTCTGTGGTGGTTGAGGACATTTTTATTACCTCTGGCCACTTTGTGCATCCACCGCAATTAAAAACACCGAGTCCATAAAGGGACCAGCAAAATCAATGTGCACCCTTTGCCATGGAGATGAGAGCCACTCCCATGGATGTAGAGGGGCTTGTGGTGGGGCGTTTTGGACCTTCTGGCATCCTGTACAGCTCTTGGTCATCTCTTCGATTTCTCTATCGATTCCTGGCCACCACACAAACGCTCTGGCTAAGTTCTTCATTTTTACCCCTCCCAGATGACCCTCATGAAGCTCATTGAGCACTCTATCCTTCAATTTGGGTGGAATTACCACCCTGGATCCACACATCAAGGTTCCTCTGCACACTGACAGCTGTTCTCTTCTCGGCGAGAATGCTGGCAGCAGTGGTTCGCCATGTGCTGGCCATCCCTTCACCGTTAAATCATAGACCCAGGAGAGTGTCGGGTCATTTCGTGTTTCCTTTTCTATGTTTGCATTAGTCACAGGGAGACATTCGACTATAGTCGAGTGGAATAACTCCACTGGATCCACTGCCAGTTCTTCTTCCACCGTCGGCAACGGTAGGCGCGACAATCCATCAGCATTCCCATGCTGTTTAGTTCCTTTGTACTCGATGTCATATTGGTGTGCCCCTAGGAAAAGGGACCACCTCTGTAGCCGTTGTGCCGTCATTATCGGTACGCCCTTCTGAGGGTTGAAAATGGAGACGAGAGGTTGATGATCAGTTAGTAGAGTAAATTTCTGACCGTGCAGGTAGTGATTGAACTTCTTCACCCCCCACACGAGGCTGAGGGCCTCTCTGTCAATCTGGGCGTAGTTACGCTCGGCTGAAGTTAACGAGCGTGACGCAAAAAGCTATCGGCCTCTCTGAACCATCAAGGAATTTATGTGACCGTACCGCCCCAACGCCGTAGGGAGACGCATCACACGCCAGTCTTATCGGTAGTGATGGGTTGTAGTGAGCCAATACTTCTCTTGAAGTGATTAGGTCCTTACTCTTCTGAAAGGCCCGCTTACATTCCTCGCTCCATTTCCATGCTACTCCCGTTCATAGTAGGGCGTTCAGTGGATGCAGAATTGTGGACAAATTCGGCAAAAACTTATGGTAGTAATTCACCAATCCGAGGAATGACCTCAGTTGCGACACATTTTCAGGCGCTGGAGCCTTAACTACCACTTCAATTTTGTCAGGGGACTTATGCAACCCCTCTTCATCAATCACGTGGCCACAATACGATATCTGTTTCTTAAAAAACTCGCACTTAGGGCGATTGGCTCGTAGCCCATGTTCACGTAGTCTAGTGAGCACCTGCTCTAGGTTGGCAAGGTGTTCACTGTCATCTTCACCTGTCACTAGGATGTTGTCCAAGTAACTGAGTCCCCAGAATCCCTTGCAGGACTTGTTCCATCGCTCTTTGCCATATCGCCGGAGCTGATGCTACTCCGAATACCAGTCGATTATACTGGTAAAGACCTTTGTGAGTGTTTATCGTGAGATACTTCCGAGAGGATTCTTCAACCTCCATCTGCAAATATGCTTGTGCTAAGTCAATTTTTGTAAAACGCTTCCCTCCAGATAGTGAGGCGAAGATATCTTCTATCCTTGGAAGAGGATATTGTACTGTGTGAAGGACTGGGTTCACCGTCACCTTGAAGTCCCCACAGATGCAAACCTTCCTTGGCTCCTCAGACTTATTGTTTAACGTTTTCTTCATGACAGGAACGATGGGTGTCGCCCACTCGCTCCAGTGTACCTTAGATAACACGCCTGCATTCTCCAGATTCTCCAGCTCTGCCTCGACGGCTGGGCGAATTGCATATGGTACCGGTCTTGCTTTGAAAAACTTGGGAATTGCATTCTCCTCTATTTTTATCGAGCCGGTTACGCCTTTAAGAGTGCCCAGTTCTTGTTGAAATACCTCTTTGGCGTCAGCTAAGATTGTTGAAAATCATCCAGGAGTGACGTCGTCATCCTTTTTACCAGCCACCGTCAGTGCCTGAATGGAATGCCAGTCTAAACTTATCTTTCTGATCCATTCACGTCCCAATAACGGTGGTCCACCATCTTGCAGAATGCAGAGATACAATTTCCGTATTTTCTTGCCGTTGTATTCGACAGGCACCCTTATTTTTCCTCTGGGGTATACTTTTTGCCCCGTATACGTCCTCCAGACAATGGATGTCTCTCTCAAGGGTATGTGTGAGAATAGCCGCTCGTAGTCTTGTCGATTCATGGCGGTTAGAGCTGATCCTGTATCCAATTCCATTTTGACTTGGGACCCTGCTATCGTGAGGGTGACCCAAATGGGTCGGTGATCCTCTTTTGCGATTACGTTGTGAAGTTTGAGACAGCTTAGTCTCTTGTTCCCGGATTCACTATCGCTCATCTGGTCTTTGGAACTACTGTCTGTCATCTTTTGTACTTTCCTGTACGGTTCCTTAGTAGCCTTTTTGTTGTCGTTGGTCTTCTTCCCAGACCTGCAAACTCATGCAATGTGTCCCATCTTTCCGCAATGCCTGCATATTTTGTCCTTGGACCAGCAGTCCTTCTGGTCATGGTTTGTTCTGCCGCAGCGATAACATTTTGCAAATCCCCGTGTCATTTCGTGGGTGCCGTATTCCTGTGGCTTTTGTTGTATTTCCACAGCTCCCCTTGCTGCTGCTTCGTACGATACTGCCACGCTGAAAGCCTTATCTAGCGTCAGCTCCTTCTGAGAGTAACCTCTTCTGGGTTCCTTCACTCAGGAGTTCACAGACAAATTTGTCCCGTAAGGTATCTGCCAGTCCTGCTCCGAACTGGCAGTGCTTTGATAGCTTGCGTAGTTCCGTAAGGTAATCAGCATTGCTCTCATTTTTATGCTGATTTCTCCTGTGGAATTTAAATCTTTCTGCTATCAGCAGCGGTGTAGGATTTAGGTGTTCCTGTAGGATAGCAACAATTTCGTTAAAACTCTTCGCCTTCGGTTTGGCTGGAGTAATCAGGTCCCGCAGTAGGCCGTACGTTCTTGCGCCCATTAAATTTAGCAATACCGATGCCTTTTTCTCCGGCTATTTTGTTTGCCTCGCAATATACCTCGACTCTTTCCACAAAGGTGGTCCAGTCTTCTATTGCATTATCGAAGGCAGTGATATCGCCAGTCTTTGGCATCTTGAAAATCTAAGATGGCGCCTCCCGCGCTTTGCCTTCGTCCCCGATGGATCAAAATGGCGCCTCCCGCACTTTTCCTTCTTCCCCGCCGAGTTAAGATGGCGCCTCCCGCGCTTTCCCCTGCTGCCGCTGCTGCCAACGCCGCTCTCCGTGGTATTTTTATTTTTCTATCGCGCTTCAATATTTGCTCCGTTAATTGAAGAACCGTTCCCGTCGTGGAGCGGACCCTCTGGGACACTTCCCTCCCTCTTGGGTCCGAACGCTGCCTGGCTGCGAAGCACCAGCCGCGCCCTGTGTGCTCCACCCTCTCTCTCTTTGCTTCCCGACTCGCTGCCCGGCCCCGTTGCAGAGCCACCCGATCGAGCTCTAGCCCACCGCAGCCCAGGAAGGATCAGTGCACTACCTGCCACCAGCCCGATTAGCTGGGAAACCACAGACTGGAGACCAAGCCTGGCTCTCGACAGTCTCTCCTGCACTTTTCAATTCGATGATTTGGAGGGCGGTTGCCCACGGTCAACGCCCGTTTCTCGAGTTTCTTTGGATTATTTATTTTTCTTTCTTCTGGCTTCGACCTTCAATAACGTCGTCTGAGGTGCTGCCAAGTTGCAGGTAAGTTCGTTTCTTACTTGTCGCCAGTATTATGTCCGTGTATAATTTGGACACGGACTGCAGGAGTTGATTATAACAAGTCTTTACCGAATGGAGACAACCTGGAAACTGAAACTACAGAAGCCTGCTAGGGCCTTTTATACAGGGGTGGTCACTGCTGGTACTGCAGTCTGAGACCAGTTATTCCCTTAATAAAGGTACATACACAACAAGATCGATAGATTTTTGGACTCTAGGGGAATCAAGGGATATGGGGATGGGCGGGAAAGTGGAGTTGAGGTCGAAGATCAGCCATGATATTGAATGGCGGAGCAGGCTCGAGGGGCCGAATGGCCTACTCCTGCACTTATTTCTTATGTTCTAGGACACCGGGGAGAATTTTCAAACAATCAACATTTCTATATATAAATCCAATTTTGTTGACCTGATTTTTTTTTGAAGGACTAAATGACTAGATTATTTGATCATGGATAGATATTATCAAAAATTATTTGTGCCAGTTTGTTTTCTTTTATGATAGCAAGGCATTAGGACTGGTAAGTATGAGAAAATTCCATCCTCTCCGCTCCCTGCCGCTCCTCAGATTGTATAACTGGC
>NC_141003.1:14799117-15044437 GCF_052327205.1 Somniosus microcephalus
AACCTGGAATGGGTAAAAATACGCGGTCGCTTGGCGGGATACATCGTCTTCGGCATATATATGGAAACAATGAGAGGAGCGAAGCAGTAATTGCGACGAGAACCGTGAAAAAGTATCCATTTTTCCTGGACTAAACTTGAGAGGCTCCAAGCATTTGGACGCAAAGACATCTTATTGCACTAGGGCATTTTAAAGACACTGATAACTGATAAATAGCGGATCAGATAATCACAGTAACTAACAGCTAATTTACTTAACATCGAGCTAAATCCACCTATTTATTCAAATTAGACCTCAAGCGACCAAACAGTTCAAGAAATGAACTACAGATAACCAACAAATAAATAAGTTAATTAATTAATTAATTAAGACATGGCAGTACAGGCACTATGTCGGAATTTTAGTATGCGGGAGTTTTGTGGAGAACGAGACTATCCCAGACTGCCACAGTAAGGTGAGAGTGACTGCCCTTGACATCAAGGCAGCATTTGAGGGAGTGGCATCAAGGAGCCCTAGCAATACTGAAGTCAATGGGAATCAGGGGAAATCTTTCCATTGGCTGGAGTCATGCCAAGCACAAAGGAAGATGGTTGTGGTTGTTGGAGGTCAATCATCACAGCCCCAGGACATCGTTACAGTTGTTCCTCAGGTCAGACTCCAAGACCCAAACATCTTCAGCTTCATCATCAATGACATTCCCTCCATCATAAGGTCAGAGGTGGGGACGTCCATTGATGATTGCACAGTATTCAGTTCCATTCGCAAATCCTAACTTAATGAAGCAGTCTGTGCCCGCATGCATGGGCAACGTTCAGATGTGGGCTGACAAATGGCAAGTAACATTCGCACAACACAAGTTGCAGGCAATGACTATGTCCAACAAAACAGCATCTAACCAACCCCTTCCCTTGACGTTCAACAGCATTGGCCCAGATATTCCGATCCCTACAGTGGGTACGTGCTGTGTGCCCACCCATAGGGACATTGGAAATGCTAGTTTCAGGCATGCACAGCGCATGCACTGAAAACCAGCATTTCCAATCTGTCAAGAATGCTCTTGACAGATCCTCCAGCTGCACTGGAGAAGAGCCTCTGCGGGCGGATAGTTCTGCTTTTTGGAGACACTCCGCTTGCAGAAAACCCTTACAATTATTATGCGTGGCAAAAGCATGCCTAAGGCCTAAGACCTGCTTTTACCAGGGTAAGAGATGAAAAAAGTAAAAAAAAAAATTTCATTGCTTTATCATTTAAAAATACTTTACAAAAAGGTAAGTTTATTTTTAGCCCCGTAAAGAACTTTAATTATTTTTTTCAAAAAATTAAATTTTTGTTTAAAATTCCTAATTAATTGTCATTTCAAGTCATTTTTAAAATGTGATGTTTTTTAATTTATTTAAAGTTTTACTTTGTTTTTTCATTGATCTCCATTCATATATTTGTCAAGTCTTCCTGTGAAATGTATGAAGGGAGATTCCCATCTGTGATTGGCTCCCCAAGACCCACGTGATCCCAGGGACGCTGCGACCTACATGCCTCCCTGGGATACATGGGCCCTGCTCACTTGGAGTGTGGAGAGGCCCAGGAGCAGAAGTGTATGTGTCCCAGGAGCCCTCAGGTAAGGGCGAAGATTTTTCCAGATCAAAGGCCTCCACCCATGGGAGGTCTGCGATCGGAAAATACGGACCAATATCATCGCCGAATCCGCCACCATCAACACCCTGGGGGTCACCATTCACCAGAAACTTAACTGGACAAATCACATAAACACTTGACTACAAGAGCAGGTCAGAGGCTAGGTATTCTGTGGCGAGTGTCTCACCTCCTGACTCCTCAAAGCATTTCCTCCATCTGCATAGCACAAGTCAGGAGTATGATGGAATATTCTCCACATGCCTGCATGAGTGCAGTTCCAACAACACTTAACAAGCTCGACATCATCCAAGACAAAGCAACCCGCTTTATTGTCACCCCATCCACCACATTTATCATTCACACACTCCATCAACGGCGCACCAGTGTGTACCATCTACAAGATGCATTGCAGCAACTCAGCAAGGCTTTTTAGACAGCACCTCTCAAACCCACGAACTCTACTGCCTAGAAGGAGAGCAGCAGGCGCAAGGGAACACCATCACGTGTAAGTTCGTTTCCAAGTTACATACCAACCTGATTTGGAAATATATTGCTCTTCCTTCATCGTTGCTGGGTCAAAATCCTGGAACTCCCTCCAAAACAGCCCTGTGGGAGTAACTTCATCACACGGAATGCAGCGGTTCATGAAGGTCTCACACCACCACCTTCTCAAGGGCAATTAGAGATGTGTAATAAATGCTGACCCTGCCAGCGATGCACACATCTCAGAAACGAATAAAAATAATCTGGCTCAGAGTCATTGAGTAGGAGGGTGAGCTAGAAACACTCTGACACATAAGGGAGGAGGGGGAATTTCTGCATAATATATGCCAGAATACAGTTACAAACAAGAGGAATGAATAGGTACAGGAAGGGTAGAGAGTGACTGTCAGTCAACTGGGTAAGAGCAACGTAGGAGAGCTAGTGAAGGAGGTCCATCAGAACTATCACAGAAATCACAGAAATCACAGAAACCCCACAGTGCAGATAGAGGTCATTTCGGCCCATCGAGCCTGCACCGACACATATCCCACCCGATCCCCGTAACCCCTACACCAACACATATCCCACCCTATCCCCGTAACCCCACGTATTAAATCCCCCTAACACTAAGGGTCAATTTATCATAGCCAATCATCCTAACCCGCACATCTTTGGACTGTGGGAGGAAACCGGAGCACCCGGAGGAAACCCACGCAAACACGGGGAGAATGTGCAAACTCCACACAGACAGTCACCCGAGGCCGGATTCAAACCCGGGTCCCTGGCGCTGTGAGGCAACAGTGCTAACCACTATGCCAGTAGGTACAAAATAGTTGATAGCTGTGAGCATAAGTTCATAGGCCCGTAATTTTCGATAGGAGGCTTCCTGCGTGTGGATGCCTCCTATCAGGAAAAAAATCTATGCCCTTATCTGAGGGCTCCCGAGTAGCAGACTCTTGTACTCCTGGGCAGCTCCTGCTGCGCACGCGCAGAGACCCAGGTATTCCACGGGCGCAGGCGGTTCGCAAGCGTCCCTGGGATCACGTGGGGCAGGTGAGCCAATGGGAGAAGGGAATGCACCTTCAGACTTTTGAAAGGTAGACCTGTCAAAAGTATGAATGGGGATCACTGAAAAATAAATCAAAACATTAAATACATTTTCAAAAACCGTCACGTTTTTAAAATGAGTTAAAATTACATTAAGTTAAATATTTTAAAGAAGAATTTAATTTTTTGATAAAATAATTGAAGTTTTTTACGGGGCTAAGAATAAACTTATCTTTTTTAAAAGTATTTTAAAATTATAAATGAGTAAAAATTAAATAAAAATCTTTTAAAAACTCTTATGCTGGTAAAAATAAGCCTTACGCCTGCTTTTTAGAGGCGTAAGATTTGTAAAGGTTTTCAGGGGGCGGAGGTTCTGCAGGAAGCGGAACTCTCCACCCGCAGAGGCCCTTCTCCAGTGCAGGCATGCGATTTGTCAAGAGGATTCTTGACAGATCGGATGTGCCAGTTTTCAGTGCATGCGCTTCGTATGCCTGAAACCGGCACTTGCGAGGTCCTTACAGGTGTGTACACAACCCATACACACCCGTAGGAATCGGAAATTATGGGCCACATAGTCATAGAGCCATAGAGTCAAAATGGTACAGAAGAAGGCCATTCGGCGCATCGAGTGCGTGCCGGTTCTCTGCAGATCAATCCAGTCAGTCCCATGCCCCCGCGCTTTCCCCGTAGTCCTGCAAGTTTATTTCCCTCAAATGCCTGTCCAGTCTCCCCTTGAAAACATTGAGTGTCTCCGCTTCGACCACTTCCGTTGGCAGCAAATTGCAGGTCATCACCACTCGCTGCATAAAATAGTTTTTCCTCACATCCCCCTGTATCTCTTGCCCAAAACCATAAATCTTGACCCCCAGTCCTTGTACCATCAACTAGTGGGAACAGTTTTTCCCCGTCTGGCCTATCCAAACACGTCAAAATATCCTATACCGCCATCAAATCACCCCTCAACCTCCTTTGCTCTAATAAAAACAAATCCAGCTCCTCCAACCTGTCCTTGTAGCTAAGATCCCCCATCCCCGGAAGCATTCTGGTAAATCTCCTCTGCACCTTCTCAAGGGCCTTCTCATCCTTCCTAAAGTGTGGTGACCAGAACTGGACGCAATACTCCAGTTTTGGCCTAACCCGAGCTTCATAAAGGTTCAGCATAACTTCTCTACTTTTGTACTCAATACCTCTATTTATGAAGCCCAAGATCCCATGTGCTTCGATAACCATTCTTTCAATATGTCCTATCACCTTCACGCACCTATGCACATCAACTCCCAGGTCCATCTGTTCCTGCACACTCTTTTCAAACTGTGCCATTAATTGTATATTGCCTCTCCCTGTTCCTTCTGCCAAAATGCATCACTTTACACTTCTCTGTATTACATTTTCTACCACTTGTCTGCCCATTCTGCTAGCCTTTCTATGTCCTTTTGCAGTCGATTGGTATCATCATCAGTGTTTGCCACACCAGCAAGTTTGGGTGTCATCTGCAAATTTAGAAATTCTACTCTATATTCCAATATCCAGGTCATTTATATATATCAAAAAAAGCAGTGGCCTCAGCACTGACCCTTGGGGAATAGCACTGTCTACCATCCTGCAGTCTGAAAAACAGCCAATTACCACAACTTGCTGTTTTCTGTCCTTAAGCCAATTCTTTACCAAGCTGCCACTGAACTACCTATTTCATGAGCCTCAATTTTGTTAACCAGCCTTTGTCAAACGTCTTCCGAAAATCCATGTAGACAACATCCATTGCATTCCCTTCAACAATCCTCTTTATCAAAAAATTCAGTTAGATTAGTCAAACATGATCTGCCTTTTACAAATCCGTGTTTGCCTCCCATACATTGACTTAAACTTCTCCAACACTGTGGGAAAGACAGCCAGAATGCCAGCCAAGGCACGATGGAACAGAAGCTTCTCCAAGGCAGGAGGTGCAGAGAAGAAAGTTTGAAGTTATGGGGGATTCTATAATTAGGGGAATAGGTAGTAATCTTGGCAGGTAGGGATCGAGATTACCGAAGGGTATGTTGCCTATCCATAAGAGTAAGGGAAATCTCGAAATGGACAGTAAATTATCTGGAAGGGGACAGGAGGATCTCATTGTGTGCTCCAATTCGGAACCAAAAGCAGAGAATCATAGATATGTACGGCACAGAAGGAGGCTATTCGGACTATTGTGTCTGTGCCGGATGAAAAGGAATTGTCCAGCCTAATCCCACTTTCCAGCTCATGGTCCGTTTTATTGTAGCTAGCAGCACTTCAAGTGGATATCCAAGTGCTTTTCAAATGTGATTAGGTTTTCTGCTTCAACCACCCTTTCAAGCAGTGAGTTCCCGACCCCCACCAACTTCAGAGTGAAAAGTTTTCTCCTCAGTTCTCCTATAATTCTTCTACCAATTATTTTCAGTCTATGCTCCCCTGGTTATTGATCTCTCGGCTAAAGGAAATAGATCTTTCCTATCCACTCCTATCCACTAGGCTCCTCATCATTTTATACACCTCAATCAAGTCTCCCATCAGCGTCTGCTGTTCCAAAGAAAGCAATCCCAGCTTTCTCCTCATAGATGAAATTCTCCAGATCTGGCAACATCCTCGTAAATCTCTTCTGAGCAATCACATCCTTCCTGTAATCTGGTGACCAGAACTGTACGCAGTATTCTAGCTGTGGCCCAGCTAAAGTTTTATACAGTTCAAGCATAACTTCCCGGCTCTTATACTCCATGCCTTGGCTACTAAATGGAAGATTAGGGGATGGGTCCTGCTAAGACAATATCAGGAGTTAGGAACTTACTTGAAAAGCAGGACTGCACGTGTAGGAATCTCAGGATTATTACGTGTGAGGTCCTGTTTTTCACGCTTGTTGCGATTATTAACTGAGCCACGTGGAAATTGGTATAGAGACAAACAGATTAGGAAAATCAATACTTAGCTATAGGAGTGGTGTGGGAAGGATGGGTTCCCTTTCATGGGACCCTGGCACCAGTACTGGAACAGGAAGGAGCAGTAACATTGGGACGGGCTGCACCTGAACCGAGCTGGGACCAAGGTCTTAGTGGAAAGGATAACTAGGACTGTAAATAAGACTTTAAAATAATAACATGGAGGGGCGGGGGCGGTGGGGGTGCTGCTAGAAATGAGAGAAACCTAACAATAAAAGAATCAAGAAAAGAGAGTAGAGGACAAACTAAAGGAAGGAATAAAGATAACACGAATAGCCAGAGATTAGATAAATTCATAGACAATAAGAGTAAATTAATTACTAATAGCAATGTGAGACGAATAATAAATACAAATAATGCAACCTGTTCATGTAGTATTCAAAACAAAATGGACGAATTGGAGGCAATAATTTGCAGAGAGGATGCGAATTTAGTCGGGATGACTGAAATATGGCTGGATGCAGAACAGGATTGTTAACTAAATATTGCAGGATATAACACACTTAGGAAGGAAAGGGGGGAAAGGGAAAGAAGGACGGGAGGAGGAGTAGCTGTTCTTGTTAAAAATAATATGATGGCAGTAGAAATATGCTTGTAACTATCAGTATGATAGATACAGAATCCATATGGATTGAGTTAAAGATAACAAAGGATCCATCACCTTAATAGGGGTATACTATAGACCAGCAAATAGTGTACAGGGAATTTGAGGAAGAAATATGTAGGAAAATTTACGAGGTGAGTAGTAGAGATAGATTATTAATCATGAGATATTTCAACAACCCCAAATAAACTGGCAGGAAGAAGTAGTGAAACGAGAAAAGGGAATTGAGTTTTTACATGTGTAAGAAGACCAACAAGAAAAGAATCACGACTGGATCTCGTAATGGTCAGTGAACCAGAACAGACAGGAGAAACAAGAGTAGGAGAGCGTCTTACTAACTAGTGATCACCACATAGATTAGGATCACCAGTGACATACGGAGGTCAAAGACTAAGGTAATATATTGGAAAAGAGCAAATTCTGAAGAAATGAGGGTGGAACTAAAGAGGGTAAACTGGGAGAAAATTTTGAAAACAAACAGACAGAAAAACAATGGGAAATCTTTAAAAGGGTAATCAATAGAGTTCAAGAGAAATGCATTCCACTAAAAGCCAAAACAAGCAAGCTAATTATTGGGCACCCATGAATAAATAAATGACTAAAGGGTACATTGTATCGAAAAAAATTAGTAATTAGATACTAAAGGAGGGGAGCAAATTTGTGTATATAAAGAATTTTGGAGCGTAGATTTTACAGAGTCATAACGGCACAGAAGGAGCCCATTCAGCCCAGCGAGTCCGTGCAGGCTATCTGTAGAGCAATCCAGTCAGACCCATTCCCCCGCTCTATCCCCGTAGCCCTGCAAGTTTATTTCGCTCAAGTGCCCATCCAGTCTCCCTTTGAAAACATTGAACGTCTCCGCTTCCACACTTCCGTCGGCAGTGAATTCCAGGTCATCACCACTCACTGCATAAAAAAGCTTTTCCTCACATCCCACCTGTATCTCTTGCCCAGAACCTTAAATCTGTATCCCGTAGTCTTTGTACCAACCACAAGTGTAAACAGCCTTTCCCCATCTAGCCTATCCAAACCCGTGATAATCTTGTACACCTCTATCAAATCACCCCTCAACCTCCTTTGCTCTAATGAATGTAAAACAAACACTCGGAAAACAAAGAGAAATTGCGGAATCAAATTATCAACGAATATAAAAATAAACAATGTAGCATGTTGAGCACCACTTGGAAGAAACACTGAGGGCACAGAATGTACTGCTAGGGAAATTCAATCACCAAGGGTGGCTCGGTAGCAGCACTACTGCCCGAGCTGGGATTGTGGCAGCTGGTGAGAGAACCAAGACGAGGGAAAATCCTACTTGACTAATTAAAACTTGAAAAAACTCACCATGACATTTGTAGGAGTGACCAACAAAATCCCGCCTTCTCACTGAGGACACGTGTTGTGCAAAATTATATCAGAACAGATCCAGCAGCTCAAAAATAGCATCCATAAGCAGCACCAGTATAGTATTGCACCACAATATGTAACCTCATGCTCCAGCATATCCCGCACTCTAATATTACCATCAAGCCAGGCCACCGCCCGAGTTTCAATGAGTAATGTAGGCATGCCAGGAGCAGCACCAGGCGTACTGAAAAATGGGGTTCCAATCTGGGGAAACTCCAACATTTTAAACAGCAGAAGCAGCATGCGATATACAGAGCTAACCACCTGATCAGATCAAACCTCTGAAGTCCTGCCACACCCAGTCGTGAATGATAGTGGACAATTAAATAACAAACGGGATGAGATGCCTCCATGAGTATCGTCAGCTTCAACGATGGTCGAGCCCAGCACGTAAGTGCAAGATACAAGGCTGAAGCATTGGCAACCATCTTCAACCAGAAGTTTCCATTTGATGATCCACCTCTGCCTCCATCACAGGTGTCAGTCGTCAGCCAATTCGACTCGCTCCATGTGATATCAAGAAATGGCTGAGTGCAGTGGCAGAGTGCAGTAGCTTTGGGTCCCTGCAACAGCTCGCCTGTAGTGTTGAAGACTGGAGCTCCAGAATCAGATGCGCCCCTGGCCAAGCTGTTGCGGTACAGCTACAGTACTGGCATCAACCCAATAATGTGGAACATTGCCCAAATATGTAAAAAAAAATAAAGTTCGGAGCATTGCGGTGTTCGTTATTTCCTCATTTTGTACTGACCTAAATCAGCTCTTGTGTTTCGCAGTGAAAACAAATGCTCCGCGTCTGCAAACACAGTACTCATCATGGAAGGCAGTAGCGAGTCTTATTGACAGTGGTTTTAATGTGACCAGTGCTTATATCGAGTGTTGTCAATATAAAACGATACATCCCATAGAGTTAGCTGCATCCCCTTTTTCACGTGGACTGATTAATGTGACAAATCAATCGCATTGGGCAAGGCAATTGCTTGTGTGGAATCAGAGGTCGCGATTCTAAGCTGTAGAATCTATGTTCTGAATATAACTGAAAGCTCAATTTTTCGGACTCAGACATCTAACGATAATGTGCGGCAATTGATTAATAGAGAATCGGCGAATTAAGCTATTTCTCATTGGGGGAGAGGTGGTGAGAAAGTAAAACGGGTTTAATGGGTAACATAGAGATCAGGCAAATAAGGAAAAATTCATCGTGTTTGAGTCCGTTAAGTTGATTATCCATTCCTATTAATATTTTTACTTTGATTATGTATTAATTGTAATATAAACCGAAACTATTTACTTGCAGCAAGTTTTACCTTTACATTAAGCCACCAGAAAAATAATAATCAGCAAATTTACCTGGACGGAGAGAGCCAAGATGTGCTCCCATTGGGATTCGAAGTTGGATACTTTTTAAATAAGTATCCACAGCCAAGATATATTTGCCGTGCATATTTGTCGGTATATTTTCTTCTGCGCATATGTCTGCGCATTGTCTTTTCAAGCATATTGTGTGCATGATCATAGATGGTGTATTATTTACGGGGAATGCAAACATCTCGACGCTCCAGAACTGCCTGATATTCCTTCAATGTTGTAACGGAAAGTATCTCTCCACTCATTACTGTCTCCCAGTCCCCTTTGTTATGATACTAATCTGCCGGTTGCATGGTGTCTGTGAGCAGGAATTCCGTATGGAAGTGGCCTCTCCTATGACATCACGAATGGGGATTATAGCCTCTGCTCAATGTCCCGATGTGAATGGAACGGGTCGGCTAGGCGACACCTTAGCAATTATTTGCAAATCTGCTCCTTCATCACCTCCAAACTCCAGTTCTATGATGTCAAACAATGTGATAGGAACAACTTGAATGAGCAACAATCCTGACAAAATGGTTGCAGTTTTGGTGAAATTGAATAAAAGGTGCTTTTTTGGACGAAGTCTTTTGACATTTTGGACAATATGCAGAACCTACAATTTGTGAGCTCATGTGACCAATTTTACAATATTGTAGGACATGAAGAACTTGCAATGCGTTTCAGAGATTTAACCAATTTAACTGTACTGTAATTTGTGTGTGGATATATAAAACAAACAGGCAGAAAATATACATAGTAATACACTTAGATTAATATGTGAAAATGGAATGAATAAAAGAGGTACAAACGCCTTAAGTCGAAACGTTTACACATTCCCATCGGTAGCGATAGTGAGGTTGGGAAAGTTACAATGACAAATGTGAAGTAAAATCTTCGTTGAATGTGAATTGTTACAATTACACTGAAACATGCGATGTGAAATAACTGCTGCTATTCAGCACTAGATACGTTTTAAGTATGTTGCAATTAACAGAGTTAAATTGAGAACAGGGCGAGTTGCTGCTTCGAGTTGAGCCACTGAACCGCTTCCTTTACCTAGCTCGCATAAGCGATTCGCCCCTGTAAATATCTAGTAAAGCATCAGTGTAGCGAAAAACAGAAGGTAAAAACCCCAGCTAATCGCTTATAGTTTTTCAGAACTGATAGGTCGCCCACACGTTGGCTTTCAATTCCTGTACATAGATGTGCCACTGTTTCGGTTAATAGATTATCAAAATAATCTACACCACTTTGTCTCCATTTGAAGACGGATTGCTATTAGATGAGAAAATCGAATTTAAAGTAAACTGTAACATAATAACAGGCAATCAGTTGTACATTTACTTTCGACCCCTGTCATTCTTATAAAAATGCGACGTTCTTTTATAAACCTGAGCTAATTAAGGCAAATCAGCACGGATTTCGAAAAGGCAAATCGTGCTTGAAATCCCTTATAGAATTCTTTGAAGAAACAGCAGCGAGAATAGATAAAGGAAATGCAGCAAATGTCGTTTGCATGGATTTATTTAAATGACAGATTGACACCAGAAGATAATGAGTCTTGGAAGCAGAATACATGGGAACGTTCAAAACGAAAGTGGATATAAACGTGAAAAGAAGAAAATTGCAGGGCTTTAGGGAAAGAGCGCGAGAGTGCGACTAATTGGTCAGATCTTTCAAAGTGACAACACGGGCACAATGGGGAACATGACCTCCTTCTGGGCTTCTACTTGGCCACATGGGGAGACTGATGTTTGGTGGATATAAAACAGCTGGTAGCTACTTTCGGTACCTTGATGGACGATTCCATAAACTGGAACTTCACCCATTTCACATCAGGAACGTCACCTGGTGTGGAAGTCAGAATGCAGTGACGCTACACATAAACCAACACACAGGTTTAGCAGTTTTACACGCAAAAAATGAGCGCCAATCGTTGACTTGTAAGAGATCGTATATAATCCATTTTTATTGAATTAATGTATGATGATAATTAGGTAAAGCAAGGATATTAGCGTATCATTCTAATCGAATGAGCACAGATTTGTCATCAGTTAACTAATACCGATTTAAAATCAATGTATGTCAGGAAAGTTACTTTTAAGAAAACAGTAAGTAATAACTATTGACTGAATTCTCTGATATATCAATGGAATGCGTTACCTCTCGGAGGGATGGTATCGCACGGTATACATACGCGTGATATAGCAGCGAAATGCGATCAGTACACATCAAAAAAGTGAATTACTCATCTAAAATTCTATTGCTAATTGATTCTTACTTCTGTGTAAACAGCCTCTGTTACTCCTCTTTGTTTTTTTGTCCGCACCTGGGCATACTCTGCCCTTTCCTTATTTTTGCATTTCCCCGATTTCTCTGCGCCAGTCAATGCTATAGTCGCGTACGTCAACTTGTCACGGCCTGTCCCTTGTTCGATCTGTGAAGCCAATGTTTGGTAATGTTTTTAATTTGTCATTGTTCAAGTTTTGTGGACTGCTGCTCAAAGCAGTCATCAGTAGGTCACACAAGTAGCCTTAGATACAACACACGTTCAAAGTCAGCACAAACATATGCGCGCCGCTATCGCATGAATGTTGGCGTATCGCCGGTGATCTATGCTTCTCTGATCTGTTATTCAATCCTACCTGAGCATACACGGTTCTCTCCTCTTCACGTTTACATCTTGGAGTTTTCTTGGCTCTGTTCATATCTAATGCAGCATAATGCATGAAGTCAGCCGCTGCTCCCTGCATGGGTCAGAAAGAAAATTATTTGGTTATTTGGCTAGTTCTTTGCCTTCACCAGTTTACTTGTTCCTGATGGAACATTGACCAGATAGAACTGGGCTAGAGATCAAGTGCACAAATCCTAATTCAGATATATTCACATAGGTGTGTATATTAAGGAACTGTGATCACTATAACTAATATTTAAACGTGTTAATGTTCACACTACAACACAGTGTTACAGAAATGTTTAAACGAGCGGCAGTTTTAGAACGTAAAGTTTTTTTTTCAAATCCAAAGATTAGATAATTGTATAAACATTGATTACCAAGTGCATTTCCAAGGAAACAAACAGTTTTATTCTGTGCCATTTAACATTTTTTACCGGCAACGCACCGGATGCCAAGTACATTTCTCACCACGATTTGAATCACTCAGTAAGACCGGATAAATACTTTCAGTAAATAAACTGGTCTGACGTGACTATGATATAATCTTTCCTTTATAGCAATCTTTCTTGCCATTTTATCCGCCTGCCGGGATGAATGAATGAACCTACCAGCTCTTCACGGCGGTTCGGTCCCGTTACACATTCTTCTTTACCTGGAAATGAATGAAATTTAATCAATTTGAAAGACTGAAATATTTACTCAGTTTCCATGTCAGTGATTGCAAAGGCATTTCCAGAGTCAGAACAAAGCAGAACATGATTTCTAATTACGGATTATGGCGAGTGTGTCAAATCATAGCCGTTGTAGCGATCAGCAGTTGCGCATTGTATCGATATTTTTCGGAATCTTTGGGAATCTTTTTGGACACTAATTGAATCAAGGAATATGGGGATAGGGTGGGAAAATGGAGATGAGATAGAAGATCAGCCATGATCATATCGCATGGCGGAGCAGGTTTGAGGTCAGTATGGCCTACCCCTGCTCCTATTTCTTATGTTCTTATGTGTACAACCATTGCCCGGCCGGAGCCTCACGCTCTTTCACTGAAACTCGCTCCGCATCCACAACAGAATAGGTTGCAAAGTGATTGTGTTTCAGGGTACATGTCATTTATCGTGCTGCAAAGGGGGCATTTTTATTGCAAATATCCAGAGATTTATCTCCATTTTATTAAAATTCTTTGAGCATTCCGACGTTTTCAAATACATTTGGAACATTCGGCGCTCCCTGAAAACCGATAACACGGTTTGCAACTTTAATTCCTAATCAAGTTCTCCTTCCGCCGTGTTACCCGGAGACGGTCACTAACCGTGGGGTTTTTGAACAAAATCAAGGGCGTACATTAGAACTTACTTTCATTATTCTGCAGTCGGCGCCGCCTCCCAATGAAGATCATTAGCGCTAGAAACGCCAATCCACCCACCACACACCCAGGAGCCCAAAAATTAAATGAATTATCGACAATACCTGCAAGATTAATAGGAACATTAAGTTATGACGGGCGTTGGCTAAAATAGGCCTCAAGATAGTTTATTGTTTGAACTATGGCGATGCTTTCAGTAACTCCGCGGTATAGTATTTGAAGTCACTTGTTAAACGGATGGATGAGACATTCTGGATTAACCTGCGTATCGCACTACCGGTTTAGGGATCTCACAGCACCCTGTTAGGAGGTGCTTGATAACGAGAGAGATCAATTTCTAATGATCAAAAGACGTGTTCTAGTCCTTGACATTTATTATTTATTAACATATAGTTTAAGGAAATTGGAGGTAACTTTGTCACAAGCGTTTTTTCGTTGCCCGCTCAAAATTCTGGAATGCAGCAATCGGTTTAAAATCCTCTTTCAATTATCTGCACTGTGTTTATTACAGTAGGAATATCATTGACCAGTAAAGGGTATCAACGGGCGATGTTTCATTGATTATTGTCTTGCGGGGCAAAGAATTCTTCACAATATGACGTATCGAACCGGTTGCACTGTCGCCAGGTCGCGGGCACAGTTTATGAGGTTTATGAGGCAGATCCCAATTAAACCCGCTCTGACATGGACGGCTGAGCGGCAAAGTTGGCCAGGGGGTCAATTTCAGAACACTGCACTAGAAGTAGCCGAAATGGGGGTCAGGATAGGGAACTGCATTGGGAGCTGCCCGATTACAAACAACATGACTGCAGCTCCTGGTAACAGTCTTGGTGCAAGAAGAGCGGGCAATGGGAAAGAATAGAACAATCTTAAAATTGAAACAAAAGATACGGAAACATTATTCATTATAAGCAGGAAATATAATCGGATGGAAAAGATAAACTTCTGTTTATAGTTGTATAAATCAAATAAAGGAATTTGAAAGGAAATAAGGTTTGTCTGAGAATATTTTTGTGGCGGGTGATATAACCCGATTTTACAAAACATTGGGTTGCTTTCATTGGTATTTCCCATGAGATTTCTGAGAACTTTCTTCATGATTATTAATATGTATAAACTGTCTGATATATCTGTTTTAAAAATTAGCAGTAGCTATCGCTCCTTCTTGGACTGTTGGCTTCGTACCTTGGTTGTATTTTGAAACAACATGGGTGACAACAGCTGGAGTCTGGAGGGAGACATGAGAAAACAAACAGGTATAATTGGTGTCGATCGGGACAGGCTGGGTCTCAACCAAACGGCTGGAAACTTCATACAGTCCCTCCCTGTTCTGCTCTTTCCTGGTATGTATTCCGAATGCAGTTTCGACGCCATTTTTATACCAAGTGAGGGTGAAATTCCCCCGAAAAAACGCAGCCGTTTTACACACAAGAGTCAGAGAAGCAGATGAATCCCCTTCAGTGGAGACAATCTTCAGTGGGGTTGGGGCCGCTGCGGAACAGAGAATGAACAATGTCGAGTTACTTTCCACTAATGGGAGATTAAATATGATTTTGAGTTACGTTCCGTCCATTTTAATATAATATTACCATGCGAAAGCGCAGCCTGCTGCCCTTTTAATGTTAAGCACATAATCTACACCCACCTGATCCCCATCTTTCATAGACACCCACATCTATTAAATTTTACCCGCGCTATCAATTCCAAGACTTTGGGTTACTCAGCAGACAAGTAGCAACGATTTGCGAATCAATGTTTGCTTTTCGTAGTCCAAACAATTCAGTAAATAAACCTCGGGGGAAGTTGGCGCGCTGAGTCCCTCCGTGTTAGGAATAGAAAGACAGTGACGAGTAATCTGCACATTGTTGATGAATGAACGGGTGCTAAGTCAATATCGGACAAATTTCACCGCCGAAGTATGATAATTGGTGACAAAAATTATGCTCGGTTGAACCTCAGGAGGTTTCGGTAACACAGTTCCTCTGTATTTTTTTATTTATTGGAGGTTAGTCAGGTGACAACGTTGTGTGTTCCACGCTCCAGTTTGTTGAGTGAAGCCATTGATCAACACTTAGTTTCACGCCGGCTTTGTAATCCCTGACGCAAATATTATGTGAGAATTAATTTCAGGAATGTTAAACCGCAGAGACAGCGATGGAGGCAGAAATAGCATCAATAACGGGCTGAGAGCCGTGTATATGTTGGGAAAGGCGCATTAATATAACTGATTTTCTGTCAGTTACATGCTCGGAATTTCTTCCGAACTTCCGCTATCAGACAGCAGCTGTGTAAATTGTGCAGTTATAGTCTAATGGGTTAATATTGATACATTTTGCAATACACTGCCTGTGACATAGACACATAGAAACATAGAAGATAGGAGCAGGAGTAGGCCATTCGGCCCCCCCGAGCCTGCTCCGCCATTCAATGCGATCATGGCTGATCATCCAAAATCAGTATCCGGTCCCTTGTTTCTCCCCATACCCCTTGATGCCTTTAGCCTTAAGAAATATATCCAACTCCTTCTTGAATATATTTAATCTATTCGCCTCTACTGCCTTCTGTGGTAGCGAATTCCACAGGTTCACCACTCTCTGGGTGAAGAAATTCCTCCTAATTTCTGTCCTAAATGGCCTACCCCTTATCCTTAGACTGCCAACCCTGGTTCTGGACTCCCCGACCATCAGGAACATCCTTCCTGCATCTAGTCTGTCCAGTCCTGTCAGAAGTTTATATGTTTCAATGAGATCCCCTCAATTCTTCTAAAATCCAGCGAGTACAAGCCCAATCGACCCAATCTCTCCTCATACGTCATTCCTGCCATCCAGGTATCAGCCTGGTGGACCTTCGCTAAACTCCTTCCATGGAAAGAACATCCTTCCTCAGATAAGGTGATCAAAATTGCACACAATACTCAAGATGTGGTCTCACAAAGGCCCTGTACAACTGCAGCAAGACATCCTTGTTCCTGTACACAAACCCTCTCGCTACGAAGGCCAACATGCCATTTGCCATCTTAACCACCTGCTGCACCTGCATGCTTACCTTCAGTGACTGGTGCACAAGGACACCCAGGTCTCGTTGCACATCCCTTTCTCCCAATCTATTGCCATTCAGATAATAATCTGCCTTCCTGTTATTGCCACCAAAGTGGATAACCTCGCATTTATCCACGTTATATTGCATCTGCCATGCTTTTGCCCAATCACCCAACCTGTCCAAATCATCCTGGAGTTTCTCAGCATCCTCCTCACAGCACACATGCCCACCCAGCTTTGTGTCGTCTGCAAATTTGGAGATATTACATCTAGTTCCCTTGTCTAGATCATTAATATATACTGTGAATAGCTGGTGCCCAAGGACCGATCCCTGCAGTACCCCACGAGTCACTGCTTGCCACTTGGAAAAAGACCCGTTTATTCCAACTCTTTGCGTTCTGTCTGCCAACCAGTTCTCTATCCAAGTCAATACTTTGCCCCCAATCCCATGTGCCTTAACTTTACACGCTAATCTCTTATGCAGGACCTTATCAAAAGCCTTCTGAAAGTCCAAATACACCACATCCACTCGTTCTCCCTTATCTACTTTACCAGTTACATCCTCAAAAAATTCCAATTAAACAATCTTAAAATTGAAACAAAAGAAACGGAAACATTATTCATTATAAGTAGGAAATATAATCGGATGGAAAAGATAAACTTCTGTTTATAGTTGTATAAATCAACTAAAGGAATTTGAAAGGAAATAAGGTTTGTCTGAGAATATTTGTGTGGCGGGTGAGATAACCCGGTTTTACAACACATCGGGTTAAATTCTATTGTACATTACAACAGGAATTTAATGCTTTCGTTGGTATTTCCCATGAGATTTCTTAGAACTTTCTTCATGATTATTAATATGTATAAACTGTGTGATATATGTTTTAAAAATTAGCAGTAGCTATCGCTTCTTCTTGGACTGTTGGCTTCGTACCTTGGTTGTATTTAGAAATAACATGGGTGACAACAGCTGGAGTCTGGAGGGAGACATGAGAAAACAAACAGGTATAATTGGTGTCGATCGGGACAGGCTGGGTCTCAACCAAACAGCTGGAAACTTCATACAGTCCCTCCGTGTTCTGCTCTTTCCTGGTATGTATTCCGAATGCAGTTTCGACGCCATTTTTATACCAAGTGAGGGTGAAATTCTCCGGAAAAAACGCATACGTTTTACACACAAGAGTCAGAGAAGCAGGCGAATCCCCTTCAGTGGAAACAATCTTCAGTGGGGTTGGGGCCGCTGCGGAACAGAGAATGGACAATGTCGAGTTACTTTGCACCATTGGGAGATTAAATGTGATTTTGATTTACGTTCCGTCCATTTTAATATAATAATACCATATGACAGCTCAGCCTGCTGTCCTTTTAATGTTAAGCACATAATCTACACACACCTGATCCATATCTCTCATAGACACCCACATCTATTAAGTTTTACCCGCGCTATCAAGTCCAAGACTTTGAGTTACTCAGCAGACAAGTCGCAACGATTTGCGAATCAATGTTTGCTTTTCGTAGTCCAAACAATTCAGTAAATAAACCTCGGGGGAAGTTGGCACGCTGAGTCCCTCCGTGTTAGGAATAGATAGACAGTGACGAGTAATCTGCACATTGTTGATAATTAAACGGGTGCTAAGTCAGTATCGGACAAATTTCACCGCCGAAGTATGATAATTGGTGACAAAAATTATGCTCGGTTGAACCTCAGGAGGTTTCGGTAACACAGTTCCTCTGTATTGTTTTATTTATTGGAGGTTAGTCAGGTGACAAGGTTGTGTGTTCCACGCTCCAGTTTGTTGAGTGAAGCCATTGATCAATAGTTAGTTTCACGCCGGCTTTGTAATCCCTGACGCAATGATTATGTGAGTATTAATTTCAGGAATGTTAAACCGCAGAGACAGCGATGGGGGCAGACAGAGCATCAGTAAAGGGCTGAGAGCCGTGTATATGTTGGGAAAGGCGCATTAATATAAACGATTTTCTGTCAGTTATATGCTCGGAATTTCTTCCGAACTTCCGCTATCAGGCAGCAGGTGTGCAAATTGTGCAGTTATAGTCTAATGGGGTAATATTGATACATTTTGCAATACTCTGCCTGTGACATAGACACATAGAAACATAGGAGATAGGAGCAGGAGTAGGCCATTCGGTCCCTCGAGCCTGCTCCGCCATTCAATGGATCATGGCTGATCATCCAAAATCAGTACCCGGTCCCTTGTTTCTCCCCATACCCCTTGATGCCTTTAGCCTTAAGAAATATATCCAACTTCTTCTTGAATATGTTTAATGTATTCACTTCTACTGCCTTCTGTGGTAGAGAATTCCACAGGTTCACCATTCTCTGGGTGAAGAAATTCCTCCTCATTTTTGTCCTAAATGACCTCCCCCTTATCCTTAGACTGTGACCCCTGGTTCTGGACTCCCCGACCATCGGGAACAGCTTTCCTGCATCTAGTCTGTCCAGTCCTGTCAGAATGTTATCAGTTTCAATGAGATCCCCTCATACTCTTCTAAACTGCAGCTAGTACAAACCCAATCGACGCAATCTCTCCTCATACGTTATTCCTGCCATCCCAGGTATCAGCCTGGTGAATCTTCGCTGAACTCCTTCGATGGCAAGAACATCCTTCCTCAGATAAGGTGACCAAAACTGCACACAATACTCAAGATGTGGCCTCACCAACGCCCTGTACAACTGCAGCAAGACACCCTTGTTCCTGTACTCAAACCCTCTCGCTACGAAGGCCAACATGCCATTTGCCTTCTTAACCGCCTGCTGCACATGCATGCTTACCTTCAACGGCTGGTGCACATGGACACCCAGGTCTCGTTGCACTTCCCCTTCTCCCAATCTACTGCCATTCAGATAATAATCCGCCTTCCTGTTTTTGCCACCAAAGTGGATAACCTCCCATTTATCCACGTTATATTGCATCTGCCATGCTTTTGCCCAATCACCCAGTCTGTCCAAATCATCCTGGAGTTTCTCGGCATCCTCCTCACAGCACACACGCCCACCCAGCTTTGTGTTGTCTGCAAATTTGGAGATATTACATGTAGTTCCCTTGTCTAGATCTTTAATATATGTTGTGAATAGCTGGGGCCCAAGGACCGATGCCTGTGGTACCGCACTAATCACTGCTTGCCACTCAGAAAAAGACCCGTTTATTCCAACACTTTGCTTTCTGCCTGCCAACCAGTTGTCTATCCAATTCAATACCTTACCCACAATCCCATGTGCCTTAACTTTACACGCTAATCTCTTATGCATGACCTTATCAAAAGTCTTCTGAAAATCCAAATACACCACATCCACTGGTTCTCCCTTATCTATTATACCAGTTACATCCTCAAAAAATTCCAGTAGACTAGTCAAGCACCATTTACCTTTTGCAAATCCAAATTGACTTTGTCCGATCCTATCAAAGTTTTCCAAGTGCTCTGCTATTACACCTTTTATAATGGACTCTAGCATTTTCCCCACCTCTGATGTCAGGCTTACCAGTCTGTAATTCCCTGTTTTCTCTCTACCACCTTATTCGAATAGTGGGGTAACATTAGCTACCCTCTAATCCATGGGTACTGTTCCAGATTCCATCGAGTGCTGGAAGATGATCAGCAATGCATCAACGACTTCTAGGGTCATTTCCTTACGTACCCTAGGATGTAGATTATCAGGCCCTGGGGATTTATCGGCCTTCAATCCCATCAATTTCCCAACACCATTTCCCTAAAAATACTGATTTCTTTCAGTTCCTCCCTTTCATCAGACCCTATGTTCCCCGAAATCTCTGGGAGGTTATTTGTGTCCTCCCTTGTGAAGACAGAACCAAAATATGTATTTAATTGGTCATTTCTTTGTTCCCCATTATAAATTCCCCTGATTCTGACTGCAAGGGACCTACGCTTGACTTCACCAATCCTTTTTCTTCACATATCTATAAAAGCTTCTGCAGTCTGTTTTTATGTACCCAGCAAGCTTACTCTCATATTCTATTTTCCCTTTCTTAATTAATACCTTTGTCCTCCTTTGTTGAATCCTAAACTGCTCCCAATCCTCAGGATTATTGCTTTTTCAGGCCAATTTATATGTCCTCTCCTTGGATCTTATGCTATCCCTAATTTCCCTTGTTTGCCACAGTTGAGTCACCTTTTTTGTTTTATTGTTATGCCAAACTGGGATGTACAAATTCTGTAGTTCATCCATGCAGCCTTTGAATGCCTGCCATTGCCTATCCACCATCAACTCTTTGAGAGACATTCCCCAATCAATCCTACCCAACTCGCGCCTCAGACCATCGTAGTTTCCTTTATTTAAATTTAGGACCCTAGTCTCTGAGTCGACTGCTTCATTCTCCATCTTAATGAAGAATTCTATCATATTATGATCGCTCCGACCCAAGGGGCCTCGTACAACAAGATTGCTAATCAATCCTTTCTCGTTACATAATACCCAGTCTAAGATGGCCTGATATTAGTTGGTTCCTCGATATATTGGTCCAGGAAACCATCCCTTAAACACTCCAGGAATTCCTCCTCCACAGTATTGTTACTAATTAAGTTTGCCCAATCTATATGCAGATTTAAGTCACCCATGATGACTGCTGTGCCCTTATTGCGCGCTTCTCTAATTTCCCTTTTAATGCCGTCCCCAAAATCCACATTACTGTTTGGAGGTCTATATACCACTCCCACTAACGTTTTCTCACCTTGGTATTTCTCAGTTCTACCCATACAGATTCCACATCATCAGAGCTAATATCCTTCCTTACAATTGTGTTAATCCCTTCTTTAACCAGCAATGCTACCCCACCTCCCTATCCTTTTTGCCTATCTTTCCTGAATATTGAATACCCCTGGATGTTGAGTTCCCAGACTTGGCCACCCTGGAGCCATGTTTCCGTAATCCCAATCAAATCATTGGGACATTGAATATCTAATTAGCAGTTTTACCCAGAGCACACAACTTAACTTACTGCGAGTTACATTAATAGACATGTTTATAATGCCAAAAACGCTGCAATAAAACAATCACAAAATATCCCAGTTTGTTATACTCGATATATTTTCGACTGTCCCGCTCTCCTGTGTTTCACACTTACCATGCACAATTAGATGTGATCCGCTTCCATTTCCTCGAATTATTCCCCCATGGAACACTGCACAGTGATAGACTCCAGAGTCTTCGAAAGTCGCTCTCAGCAACTGAAAGAACCCGCTCGCTTTCCTTACCAGACCAAATCGTGTTCTGCTTTCGGCGCTTGTGCGCAGGTATTCATTCTCACCATGTTTCCACCAATGCACTCTTGTCCAGGAATCGTCCCGCGAGATGCGGAATATGCAGTAGAAGGTGATGTTCCCTCCTCTGGATACAGTCGCTTGTTTGGGCGCTTGAGTTACACTGAACGAATTCTGGTTCGCTGCTGTCAGAAAATATAGTCAAGTACAGGTTAATTGTATTAGACAAGTCATAGCGTTGCAAGAGAGAAAAATAATCTAGATGGAGGAATTACAGTTCACTACATGAATGTGAAAACGACCTCGGAAGCATTTTATAAATCTAAGTAGCTGGGACAATGAATAAGGAGGTACCTGTGTAAATAATCCACCCGAAATTCAGGCACAGGAAAAGCATACTCTCCGACATTCAGAGCAACCGATGCAACTGATGACTCTCTGCAGTAACTGCGAGTTTGCAATTGTTAGGAATGGTTTGCCGTTAGTTTTCTATGAGATACGTCGCAATGACGTTTGACATCCTGTAATTGCGGGTTGAGAAATTCAGCTTCATTTGTGATGTGGAACTTTCTAAATTCTGCACTTTTTCCACTGCATGGACTACATGTGTGACGGACAGCAAAGAGTAAAGGAAAATATTTGATTTTCATGTGCAGAATTTCCTAACACTCGCGGAGTGTTTCCTCATAAGTAACGGCAGTCTAACCAGGTTGGATACAGAGGAGAAGCGTTGGAGAATGGTGGTTTGGATAACCATGCCCGGAATTTGCAGTGGGTATGGCTCAGAGTTGCCATCCTACCTCCTTTGAAATCCACCGCGCGTTGACAGACCACCCACACGGCCTAAGAAAAAACAATTTCTGGCGCAGAGTTGGACTATTTTCCCAACAAATGCCCAGCAATTGCATACGGAAATGTGACGTTTGATGCAATAGGCCCAGGACCTGTTTGCATCAGCGTAAGGGAATATCTCAGACATGTTTTAAACATTTTCATCTCGGAAATCATATAGGTTATGCTTTTAAAATGAGTTTGACTTGTTCCTGAAAATATTAGAGCCTAACCATTTCGATAATTATTATTAACAAAATTACATTTTTAGTGAAGTTGTTGGAACGAAGCTAATTAGGAATTAAATTCCAATCCTGTAAATTATAAATAAATCTGATTATGGGATTCTATTAAACTTGATTACAAGATTTCCTTCTGAAATTATGTACAATCTAATTCTATCTTCTTATTGGAGGACCAGGTCCACGTGATTCCAGGTGGCTTCCGCACAGGCAGCATCCCTGAGACCTGTGGGCCATTACACAGTGGTTAGACTCTCGCTTGTTGGAGATAGTCATTGCCTGGCACTTCTGTGGCGTGAATGTTACCTGCCACTTATCAGCCCAAGCCAAAACGTCGTCCACGTCTTGTTGCATGCGGGCATGGACTACTTCATTATTGGAGGAGTTGTGAATGGCGCTGAACACTGTGCAGTCATCAGCAAACATCCTCATTTCTGTCCTTTTCTTGGAGGGAAGTTCATTGATGAAGCAGCTGAAGATGGTTGGGCAGAGGACACTGCCCTGAAGAACTCCTGCAGTGATGTTCTGTGGCTGTGATGATTGAGCTCAAACCACTTTCCTTTGTGCTAGGTATGACTCCAGCCACGATTCCCATTGACTTCAGTTTTATCTGGGGCTCCTTGAAGCCACACTCAGTCTAATGATGACAATAGCAAAATACTGTGGATGCTGGAGAACCGAAATAACAACAGAAAATGCTGGACAAGCTCAGCAGGCCAGGCAACATCTGTGGAGAGAGAGAGAGAGTCAAAGTTTCAGGTTGAAACCCTTCGTCAAGACTGAAAAAGCAGTCTTGGCCCCAACCGCCTCCTTTTCACCATGGGCGTACAACCACTTTACACCTCCATCCCCCACCAGAATGGCCCGAGGGCAATCCGCTTCTTCCTTGAACAGAGGCCTGACCAGTCCCTCTCCACCACCAAACTCCTCCACCTGGCTGAACTTGTTCTCACATTGAACAACTTCTACTTGGAATCCACTCATTTCCTCCAAATCAAAGGTGTCGCTTTGGGTACCCGCTTGGGTCCTAGCTATGCCTGCCTTTTTCTGAGATATGTAGAACACTCTTTGTTCCAGTCCTACTCGGGTCCCCTCCCTCACATCTTTTTCCAGTACATTGATGACTGTATTGGTCCCATTTCCTGCTCTCGCCCAGAACTAGACAATTCCATTCACTTTGCCTCCAATTTCCAGCCTTCCCTCACCTTCACATGGCCCACCTCCGACACTTCCCTTCCCTACCTCGACTTCTCCATCTCTATCTCTGGGGATAGGTTATTAACCAACATTCTCTACAAGCCCACTGACTCCCACAGATACTTGGGCTAAACATCCTCCCACCCCGCCTCCTCTAAGGACTCTATTACATTCTCCGAGTTTCTCCATCTCCACTGCATCCGCTCCAACGATGCCACCTTCCACACCAGTGCTTCCGACATGTCTTCCTTTTTCCTCAACCGAGGATTCCCCTCTACCATGGTTGGCATGGCCCTCGACCGTGTCCGTTCTATCTCCCGCACTTCTGCCCTCACCCCTGCCCCACCCTCCCAGAACAACGATAGGGTTCCCCTTGCCCTCACTTTTCACCCCACCAGCCTCCACATTCAGCAGGTCATCCTCCGCCATTTCCGCCACCTCCAACGTGATCCCAGCACCAAATGCATCTTCCCCTCCCCTCCCCTTTCAGCATTCTGTAGGGACTGCTCCCTCCAACACAACCTAGTCTACTCCTCTATCACCCGCAGCACCCCTTCCCCTTCACCTGGCACCTTCCCGTGCAAGCGCAGGAGATGCAACACCTGCCCTTATACCTCTCCCCTTCCCATTTTCCAGGGCTCCAAACACCCCTTCTAGGTGAAACAGCAATTTACTTGTACTTCTTGCAATCTAGTATACTGTATATGCTGCTCACGATGTGGTTCCCTCTACATTGGGGAAACCAAATGCAGATTGGGTGACCGCTTTGCTGAACACTTCTGTTCAGATGTAAAGGTGACCCTGAGCTTCCGGTCACCTGTCATTTTAATTCACCACCCCATTCCCACTCAGACATCACTGTACTCGGGCTCTTGAATTGTTCCACGGAAACCCAGCGTAAGCTCGAGGAACGGCACCTCATCTTCCGATTGGGCACATTACAGCCTTCCGGACTCAATATCGAGTTCAACAATTTCAGATCATAAACTCGGCCCCATTTCATTTAACATATATTTTTTATCCACACCTTTGTTTTGGCCCTTCCCCCTTTTTTCCCCTCCCACATGGCAGTTGTCTCCCATTCTGCCAGACGCTATTTCTCTCTCCACGGATGTTGCCTGGCCTGCTGAGTTTTTCCAGCATTTTCCGTTGTTATCTCGGACTAATGCTGCTTTAAAGCCAAGAGCAGTCACTCTCACCTCACCTCTGGAATTCAGCTCCTTTGTTTGCAAGTGTGCGCCTCTTGGAATTGATGAGGTGAAGCTAAAGAGCACCACAGGGTTATAACCAGAATGGGTGCCAGTGAAGGATTTGTTCAGAGTAAGAGCTTATTTTAAATTTATGTTTCTTGTAAATATATTTTCAAATTGTATCACTGGACGTGTGCACTGTTCCCACTTACACACCCAGAAACTCACCTTGTTACAAAGCTGTAGAATCTTTTATTCACCATTCAGAATCGGCTAATTTATGAACCTCCCATACTATACTCAAAGTAATATTCAACAAGAGTGCTGTTAGGCCTCCATCATTGGTAACACTCTTGCAATTATGTCAGACGATTGTGTGTTCAGGCCCTACTCTAGAGACTTCAACACATAATCTAGACTGCCACTTCAGTGCTGTGCTGTGGGACTGCTGCACTTTTGGAGATGCCGTCTTTCAGGTAAGACGTTATATGGCTGTGTCTGCCATCTCTCTCTTTCTTTCTTTCTTTCTTTCTTTCCTTCTTTTTTTCGGAGGTGGGACCAGTACAAACTGGATGGTTTGCCCTTTGGCGGGACCAGGAACGATGTCCTAGGTGGAGTGTTTGCTAGTGCTGTTGGGGAGGGTTTAAACTAAAATGGCAGGGGGATGGGAACCTGTGCAGTGAGACGGGGAAAGGGAAGCAAGGATAGAAAGAAAAGAGAGGACAGAGAACAGCAAAAGTGGAAAGCAGAGAAATCAAGTGTGTAAATCAAACAGGGCTAAAGTAATTTTTTTTATTTCAGATTTCCTGCATCCGCAGTATTTTGCTTTTGTTCCAAATATTTACGTAATTAAATTACATTGATTCCCAGGAATGTCTAACAGGACCTGTAGGTAACTGACATGGCTCCATCTTTCAACCAGGCAGAGGAATCACATGTGAAAACATTGTTTTTTTTACACTGAAGAGGTCTTATTATAATTATGTCAGAACACTTTAAATCTATTTCGTAAGAACACGTGTCCCTCTTTAGCGAGTCAAATCACACTTAGGAAAAATATATGGCACCCGGTGCATTGCTGCTGCTGATAGCTAAAAAGTGCCAAATCTAAATTACGTTTCTTAAAAATGTACTATTAATAAATAGAGGACAACTATTTAATGGTTCGTCAAATCTTGTAGGCGGAACATAACGTTATGCAAGTATGTTCTGAAGTTGTCGCTCATCTAAACACGGTTATGACACTGTATGTGTAGAGTGAACATTGACAGGTTGAAATATCAGTTATAGTGACGGCACTAGATATCGGCCTTGACTTTCACGCCTATTTAAATGTATCAACTATGGTTTCTGCACTTTATTTGTAGTCCGTCATTCTGATAAATGTTTGTCCAAAATTATGTAAACTGGTGCCGACAGTGAATTAACCACGTAACCAAATGCTTTCATTGCAGCCCATGCAGAGAGCAGCACAAAGCATTCAATTCGATCAGACTAAGCCAGGCTCCAAGACCTAAGAATGATGAGGAGACGAAATGTGTACTTTTAAGGATGACCGAGAAGCAGACGCAGAGCATCCATGCGGCGTTAGCATTTAAGCGATACCGGACTACTTCGACTTATGCTGACTTTGAGCGTATATTGCATCTCAGGCTGATGGATGTTTTTGGCAGTAATCCACAAACCAGTAAATCAATCAAGTAATAATATTTCCAAACTGTGTCACAAGTCGAAGTACGTGAATCTAGAATTGACTGTCTCCAAGAACAAGGGGATATCTAAAAATAACAAAAGAAGCACAGAACATTCAGAGATACAGACAAAAATCCAAAGACGAGTAACAGAAGCCGTCTACAGAGACGCAAGAAACAAATAGTGGGTAAAATGTTAGATACGGAATCTATTTTATCCCGATTTATATTGATGGCACTGCACTATCATATCTGCATGTTATGCAATTATAATATTACCACCCATCTGAGGCCTAGCCCGTTTTAGCTCTGTATTGTAGAATGCATTGGCAGTTATTACTTTTTTAATCATTTATGAATTCTCAATCAGCAAAACAATTTATATAATAACACATGAAATTTTGATTTTTTTTTCTCTGTATCGATTACCAGGACAAATCATAGAATCATAGAATCATAAAAATTTACAGCACAGAAGGAGACCATTTTGGCCCATCGCGTCCGTGCCGGCCAACAAAGAGCTATCCAGCCTAATCTCACTTCGGAGCACTTGGTCCGTAGCCCTGCAGGTTAAATCTTCCCAATTGCACATCAAAGTACGTTTTAAATGTGGTTAGAGTTCCTGCCTCTACCACCCTTTCGGGCCGTGAGATCCAGACCACTACAACCCTCTGGGTGAAGAAATTTCCCCTCAGAGTCCCTCATAAACCTTCCACCAATTACTTTAAATCTGTGCCCCCTGGTTTTTGACCCCTCTACTAAGGGAAATAGGTCCTTTTTATACACTTTATCTATGCACCTCATAATTTTATACACCTCAATAAGGTCTCCCCTCAGCCTCCTCTGTTCTAAGAAAAACAGACCCAGCCTATCCAGTCTTTTCTAGTAGCTAAGAAGGCAACATCCTTGTAAATCTCTCCTGTACACTCTCCAGAGCAATCACATATTTGCTGTAATGTGGTGACCAGAACTGCACGCAGCAATCCAGCTGAGGCCTAACTACTGTTTTATAAATTTGAAGCATAACCACCCTGCCCTTGTATTCTATGCCACGGCTAATAAAGGTAAGCATTCCATATGCCTTCTTTACCAACTTATCTACCTGGCCTGCTACCTTCAGGGATCTGTGGGCATGCACTCCGATGTCCCTTTGATCCTCTACACTACTCAGTGTCCTACTATTTAATGTGTATTCCCTTTCCTTGCTAGCCCTCCCCAAAATGCATTAACTCACACTTCTCAGGATCGAATTCCATTTGCCACTGCTCTGCCCACCTGACCAATTTATTGATACCTTCCTGCAGTCTACAGCTTCCTTCTTCAGTATCAACCACACAACCGATTTTAGTATCACCTGCAAACTTCTTAATCATACCCCCTATATTCAAGTCTAGATCATTGATATAAACAACAAAAAGCAAGGGACCTAGTACTGAGCCCTGCGGAACTCCACTAGAAACAATCTTCCAGTCACAAAAGCACCCATCAATCATTACCCTCTGCTTCCTGTCTCCGAGCAACTTTTGAATCCAACTTGACAATTCACCCTGGATCCCATGGGCTATTAACTTCGTGACCAGTCTGCCATGTGGAGCCTTATCAAAAGCCTTGCTAAAGTCCATATACACTACATCAAAGGCACTACCCTCATCTACCCTCCTTGTTACCTCCTCAAAAATTTCAATCAATTTTTTCAGACACGACCTTCCCTTAACAAATCCGTGCTGACTATCCTTGATAAATCTGTGCCTTTCTAAATGAATGTTATCCTGCCATTCAGAATTCTTTCTAGTAATTTTCCCACCAGCGAGTTTAGGCTGACTGGCCTGTAATTACTCAGGCTATCCTTTTCTCCCTTTTTAAACAAGGGTACCACATTAGCAGCCCTCCAGTCCTCCGGCACCTCACCTGAAGCCAGAGAGGATTGAAAAATGCTGGACAGGGCCTCTGCTATTTCATCTTTTGCTTGGCTTAATAGCCTGGGATGCATTTCATCCGGGCATGGGGATTGATCCACTTTTTAATGCTGCTAAACCCCTTAATACTTCCTCTCTCACTATGTTTATTTCATCTAATCTTTCGCACTCCTCCCCCCTGATAGCAATGTCTGCTTCGCCTGTCTCCTTTGTGAAAACAGACGCAAAGTATTCATTAAGAACCCTACCGATGTCTCCTACCTCCACACACAGATTACCCTTTTGATCTCTAATAGGCCCTACCCTTTCTTAATTTACCTCTTGCTCTTAATATATTTATAAAATATCTTTGGGTTTTCTTTGATTTTACTTGCTAAAAAATCTCCATGCTCTCTCTTTGCTTTCCTAATATCCTTTTCTAATTGCACCACTGCTCTTTCTGTACTCCTCGAACGATTCTGGAGTATTTAGACCTCGGTATCTGTCATTTGCCTCCTTTTCTTTCTTTATCCTACCCTGTATGTCCCTAGACATCCAGGGGGCTGTAGATTTGTTAGTCCCAACTTTTTTCTTTAAGGGCACATATTTGTTCTGAACCCTTCGGATCTCCTCCTTGAATGCCTCTCATTGCTCTGGCACTGATTTACCTTCAGGTAGCTGTTTCCAGTCGACTATGGCTAAATCCCCTCTGGGCTTAGCATAATTTGCTTTTCCCCAATTTAGAATTCCTTATTCCTGGTCCACCCTTGTCCTTTTCCATAACTACCTTAAATCTAACAGAATTATGATCAGTAGCACCAAAATGCTGCCCCACTGATATGCCTTCTACCTGCCCAGCTTCATTCCCTAAAACTAAGTCCAGAACCGCCCCCTCCCTTGGTGGGCTTGCTACATACTGGCCAAAATTTTCTCCTGGAAGCATTTGGGGAATTCTGCTCCCTCAATACCCTTCAAACTAATTTTAACCCAGTTAACATTTGGATAGTTGAAATCCCCTACTATTACTGCCCTATATTTTTTGCACTTCTCAGAAATGTGCCTACATATTTGTTCGTCTATCACCCTCTCACAGTTTGAGGGACTGTAGTACACTCTCAGCAGTATGGTCGCTCCTTTTTTGCTTTTCAATTCGACCCATATGGCCTGGTTTGATGATCCCTCCAACATATCATTCGTCCTCACAGCTGTAATAGTTTCTTTAATCAATACTGCGACCGCCCCACCCCACCAACCTTTTTACCTCCCTCTCTATCCCATCTGAAAATCCTGTAACCAGGAATGTTGAGCTGCCATACCTGCCCCTCTTTCAGCCACGCCTCTGTAATAGCTATTATATCATAGTCCTAAGTATCTATCTGTGCCTTCAGCTCATCTGCCTTGTTCGCTATGCTCCTTGCATTGAAGTATATACCAGTCAGTTTAGGCAAACCTCCTTGTTGACTACTAGCTAGCCTTTGATTACTCTGTCCTTCGAACTTACTATCTGCGTTTTTGTTTTCAAATTCCAGTTTTTCTACCCTTCCTATTGACTCTCTGCTTTGTTTCCCATCCCCCTGCCAAGCTAGTTTTAACCCTCCCAAAGAGCACTCGCAAACCCTCCTGCGAAGATATTGGTCCAATTCCCATTGAGGTTCAACCTGTCAAGCTTGTAGAGGTCCCATCTCCCCCAGAAATGGTTCCAATTCCTCAGGAATCTAGAGCCCACCCTCCTACAATATCTCTCCAGCCACGCATTCATCTGCTCTATCTTCCTATTTCTGTACCTACTAGCACGTGGCACTGGTAGTAATCCGGAAATTACTACCTTTGAGGTCCTGCTTTTTAACCTCTTTCCTAGCTCCCTAAACTCTGCCTGCAGGAACTCATCCCTCTTCCTACCTTTGTCATTGGTGCCGATATGGACCACGACCTCTGGCTGTTCACACTCCCCCCGCCCCCCCCCCACTCAGACTGCCCTGCAGCTGTTCAGTGACATATATGTACCTGGAATCATGGAGGCACCATGTCATCCTGGAGTCATGACTGTGGCCACAGAAACGCCTGTCTGCTCCCCTAATGATTGAATACCCTATCACTATTGCGCTCCTTCTCCTCTTCACCCACGCCTGTGCAGCTGAGCCTCCCATGGTGCTGTGGATTTGGCTCTGGCTGCACTCCCCAGAGGAACAATCAACCTCACCAGTACTCAGCACCGAATACTGGTTGGTGAGCAAGATGGGCTCATGGGGGCTCCTGCATTACCTGCCTGGTCTTCATCTTCTGTCTGACGGTCACCCATTCCCTCGCTGCCTGCACATTCCGAGGCTGTGGGGTGACCACCTCCCAAAACATGCAATCCATGTAGCTTTCAGCCTCGTGGATGCAGAGCAGTGACTGGAGCTACCGCTCAAGCTCTGTAACCCGGTGCTCGAGCTGCTGCAGCTGGCGACTCTTCCCGCACATATGGTCATCCAGACCATGGGAGATGTCCAGGACTTCCCACATGGCACAAGATGTGCATTCTGATAATCTTCCAGCATTGCTGATCAGCTTCCAACATTCGATGGAATCTGGAACAGAACCCATGGATTGGACGTTAGCTAATGTTACCCCACTATTCAAAAAAGGTGGTAGAGAGCAAACGGGGAATTACAGACCAGTAAGCCTGACATCGGTAGTGGGGAAAATGCTAGAGTCCATTATAACAGATGTAATAGCAGAGCACATGGAAAACAGTGACAGGATCGGACAAAGTCAACATGGATTTACAGAAGTTAAATCGTGCTTGACTAATCTACTGGGATTTTTTGAGGATGTAACTGGTAAAATAGATAAGGGAGAACCAGTGGATGTGGTGTATTTGGACTTTCAGAAGGCTTTCTATAAGGTCCCGCATAAGAGATTAGCGTGTAAAGTTAAGGCACATGGGATTGGGGGCAAGGTATTGACTTGGATAGAGAACTGGTTGGCAGACAGAAAGCAAAGAGTTCTAATAAACGGGTTTCTTTCTGAGTGGCAGGCAGTGACTAGTGGGGTACCGCAGGGATCAGTCATTCGGCCCCAGCTATTCACAATATGTATAAAATATCTAGACAAGGGAACTAGATGTAATATCTCCAAATTTGCAGACGGCACAAAGCTGGGTGGGCGTGTGTGCTGTGAGGAGGATGCTGAGAAACTACAGGATGATTTGGACAGGTGGGGTGATTGGGCAGAAGCATGGCAGATGTAATATAATAATGTGGATAAATGTGAGGTTATCCACTTTGGTGGCAAAATCAGGAAGGCAGATTATTATCTGAATGGCAATAGATTGGGAGAAGGGGAAGTGCAACGAGACCTGGGTGTCCTTGTACACCAGTCACTGAAGATAAGCATGCAGGTGCAGCAGGCGGTTAAGAAGGCAAATGGTATGTTGGCCATCGTAGCGAGAGGGTTGGAGTACAGGAACAAGGATACCTTGCTGCAGTTGCACAGGGCCTTGCTGAGACCACATCTTGAGTATTGTGTGCAGTTTTGGTCGCCTTATCTGAGGAAGGATGTTCTTGCCATGGAAGGAGTTGAGCGAAGATTCACCAGGCTGATACCTGGGATGGCAGAAATGAAGTACGAGGAGAGATTGGGCCGATTGGGCTTGTACTCGCTGGAGTTTAGAAGAATGAGTGGGGATCTCATTGAAACTTATAAAATTCTGACAGGAGTGGACAGACTAAATGCAGGAAAGATGTTCCCGATGGTCGGGGAGTGCAGAACCAGGGGTCACAGTCTAAGGATAAGGGGTAGGCCATTTAGGACAGAAATGAGGAGGAATTTCTTCACCCAGAGAGTGGTGAACCTGCGGAAATCTCTTCCACAGAAGGCAGTAGAGGCCAATTCATTAAATATATTCAAGAAGGAGTTGGATATATTTCTTAAGGCTAATGGGATCAAGGGGTATGGGGAGAAAGCAGAATTTGGATGATCAGCCATGATCGCATTGAATGGAGGAGGAGGCTCGAGGGGCCGAATGGCCTACTCCTGCTCCTATCTTCTATGTTTCTATGTTTCTATTCCACAGGTTTGTGCTGCCGTGCCATAACTCTAATTAACAAACTATTTACAACTTGGCTGGAATAAACTTAAAAAACGTTAAGAATGCCAAGTAAAAACACTTACCAGATATTCACCAATCAGCTCCCTCTTTTTGAACGTGTATTTTTTAATCCCAGCTCTTAATTTAAACCAATGCCCAAGATAAATTGAGAAATACCGAGCAACCAATCAATTCCCTGCTTTCCTGTGACGTCACTACTTGTTTTTGTTGTCATGGTCCGCTGCCGCCGCTCTCGGGCCTCGCTCTGCCACACTCTGTATATCCTCAGGTTCCACTCTCGCCCCTTCTCAGGTCTGCTGCCTCCGCTCTCGGGCCTCGCTCTGCCACACTCTTTATATCCTTAGGTTCCACTCTCGCCCCCTCTCAGATCTGCTGCCTCCGCTCCTGGGCCACGCTCTGCCAAGCTCTTTATATCCTCAGGCTCTGCTGTCTCTCCCTCTCAAGTCCGCTGCCTCCACACTCGGGCCTCGCTTGCCGCGTTCTTTATATCCTTAGGTTCCACTCTGGCTCCCTCTCAGGTCTGCTGCCTCCGCTCTCGGTCCTCGCTCTACAGCGCTCTTTATATCCTCAGGCTTTGCTTTAGCACCCACTCAGGTCTGCTGTCTCCGCTCAAAGAAATGATAATCCCATAAAGTGGCTATTGTTTAAATTTAAACACTCAATTCGCTTTTGCGTCTTTTTAACAAATCCGTAAAGTTGTTACATAGGAGTACATATGATATGTGGCACTGAAACAGGTAATTCGGCCCAACCAGTCCATGCCGGCGTTTAAGCTCGACTCGAGACCCCTCTCGTCTTTCCGCCTCTAAATCTATCAGCATAAACCTCTATTCATTTCTCCCTCACATGCTTGTCTAGCGTCCCCTTAAATGCTTCCATAATATTCTATTCAACCACTCCCCCTGGTAAAGAAGTTTCTTTTGAAATCCCTATCGGATTTCTTCGAGACTATCTTACATTGATGGCCTCTAGTTATGCTCTTCCCCACAATTGGAAACATTCTCTCTGTATCCATTCTATCAACTCCTTTCATAATTTTAAAGACTTCTATTAGGTCTGCTTTCCTTTTTCAAGAGAAAAGAGACCCAACCTGTTCATCCTTTCCTGATATGTAAACCCTCGTATTTCTGGTATCATCCTTGTAAGTATTCCCTGCACCCTCTCCAGTGCCTCTATATCCTTTTTATTATATGGTGACCAGAACTGTACTCTAAGTGTGGTGTAACCAAGGTTCAATACAGGTTTAGCATAACATCCCTACATTTCAATTCTATCCCTCGAGAAATAAACCTTAGTGCTTGGTTTTCTTTGTTTGGTTTGGCCTTGCTAATCTGTGTAGCAACTTTTAGTGATTTGTGTATTTGTTCTCCGAGATCCCTATATTCCTCTGCCCCTCCTAGACTCGCACCCTCCAAGTAATAAGTGACCTCCATATTCTTCCTACCAAAATGTAATAACTCACATGTATCTTTTTTGAACATCATTTGCCAATTATATGCCCATTCTGCAAGTTTATTAACGTCCTCTTTTAATTTGTTGCTGTCCTCATCAGTATTTACTATCCTCCCCAAATTTGGTGTCATCTGCAAATTTAGAAATTTATTTGATTCCAAAGTCTAAACTGTTAATGCAAATTGTGAACAACAGTGGTCCCAGCATTGATCCTTGTGGAACACCACTACCCACCTTCTGCCACTGTGAATGACTAAGCTTTACCCCTACTCTCTGCTTTCTCACATGAAGCCAGCTTATTATCCATTCTATGAAATGTCCCCCGACTCCGCATTATCTGACCTTGTTCACCAATATATTTTGAGCTACCTTATCGAAGGCCTTTTGAAAATCTTGATAAATTACATCTACTGCACTACCATTGTCTACTATCTGTTACCTCTTCAAAAAATTCAATAAGGTAGGTCAAGCAAGACTTTCCCTTTTAAAATCCGTGCTGACTATTCCTTATTATATTTTTGATTTCTAGATATTCTTCTATTTTCTCCTTTAGTAGTGATTCCATTATTTTTCCTACCACAGTTGATTCAAAGTCTCAACCTGTCTCAAAAGTTTGACTTCAACTGGATGTGTGTTTAATCACACAGCAGTTGGAGGGGGCTTTCAACCGCATCTGTGCATTCCCAGTTTCTGTAATATACATAATTTTACAGCTTGCAGTTAGTGTATTTGGAGCATGCCCAGTTTCCATTATGTCACAACATACTGCCTGTGCATCAAAAGGAACCGAAGGGTAGAGGATATGTCCCTTGAGTCCTGAGGGTTTGAGAATTGCGTTGATGTTTCCCAAAGACTAAATACATTTTAGATTGATTTCTCAAATATTTATTTCAAGAAAGTGATGACATTTATAAAAAGATGCTGTACTTTGTTGTGAGCTGCTTAGACAACACAAGTGAGGAGCAGGCCACGTGAGTAGTAACATTGTGACTGTGATTTCCACAACCAAAATGTTACGCTTACTAAAGTATCCGATTAAATTCAGTGGTCTTTCTCCTGTTCAGCTATAACTTAGAATCAAGGAATCATAGAAATTTACTGCACACAAGGACGCCATTCGGCATGTCTGAGCCGGCCAGAAATGAGCTATCCAGCCTAATTCCACTTTCCAACTCTTGGTCCGTAGCCTTGTAGGTTACGTAGAAACATAGAAACAAAGAAGCATAGAAGATAGGAGCAGGTGTAGGCCATTCGGATCCTCGAGCCCGCTCCGCCATTTAATGAGATCATGACTGATCATTCAAATTCACTACCCTGTCCCGGCTTTCTCCCCATATCCCTTGATCCCTTTAGCCTCAAGAAACATATCCAACTCCTTCTTGAATATATTTAATGAATTGACCTCAACTGCCCTGTGTGGCAGAGAATTCAACAGGTTCACCACTCTCTGGGTGAAGAAATTCCTTCTCAGCTCAGTCCTAAATGGCTTACCCCTTCTCAGTGGACTGTGACCCCTGGTTCTGGACTCCCCCGCCATCGGGAACACCCTTCCTGCATCTAGTCTGTCTAGTCCTGTTAGAATTGTATAAGTTTCAATGAGATCCCCTCTCATTCTTCTAAAAACTAGCGAATATAAGCATAATCGACCCAATCTATCCTCATAGGTCATTCCTGCCATCCCAGGTATCAGTCTGGTGAATCTTCGCTTCACTCTCTCCATGGCAAGAACATCCTTCCTCAGATAAGGCGACCAAAACTGCACAAAATACTCAAGGTGTGGTCTCACCAAGGCCCTTTACAACTGCAACAAGACTTCCTTGCTCCTGTACTCAGATCCTCTCGCTATGAAGGCCAACATACAATTTGCCTTCTTACCTGCCTGCTGCACCTGCATGCTTACCTTCAGCGACTGGTATGCAAGGACACCCAGCTTTCGTGGCACTTCCCTTTTTCCCAATCTATTGCCATTCACATAATAATCTGCCTTCCTGTTTTTGCCACCGAAGTGGATAACCTCGCATTTATCCACATTATACTGCATTTGCCATGCATCTGCCAAATCACCCAACCTGCCCAAATCGTGCTGGAGTTTCTCTGCATCCTCCTCACAGCACACACGCCCACCCAGCTTTGTGTCATCTGCAAACTTGGAGATATTACATCTAGTTCCCTCGTCTAGACCATTTATATATATTGTGAATAGCTGGGGTCCTAGCACCGATCCTGTGGTACCCCACTAGTCACTGCCTGCCATTAGGATAAAGACTCGTTTATTCAAACACTTTGCTTCCTGTCTGCCAACCAGTTCTCTATCCAAGACAGTACCTTACCCCCAATCCCATGTGCTTTAACTTTACACGCTAATCTCATATCTGGGACCTTATCGAAAGCCTTCTAAAAGACAAATACACCACATCCATTGGTTCTCCCTTATCTATTCTACCAGTTACATACTCAAAAAATTCCAGTAGATTAGTCAAGCATGTTTTACCTTTTGTAAATCCACGTTGACTTTGTCCGGTCCTGTCACTGTTTTCCAAGTGTGCTGCTATTACATGATTTATAAATGACTCTACCATTTTCCCACTACCGATGTCAGGCTTACCGGTCTATAATTCACCGTTTTCTCTCTACCACCCTTCTTAAATAGTGGGGTTACATTAGCTACCCTCCAATCCATGTTAACTGTTCCAGAGTCTATAGAATTCTGGAAGATGACCAGCAATGCATCTACTATTTCTGGGGCCACTTACATAAGTATCTTAGGATGTAGATTATCAGGCCCTTGGATTTGTCGGTCTTCAATCCCGGCATTTTCCCTAACACCATTACCCTACAAATACTGATTTCATTCAATTCCTCCCTCTCATTAGACACTATGTTCCCCGACATTTCTGGGATATTGTTTGTGTCCTCCTTTGTGAAGACAGAACCAAAGTATATATGTAATTGGTCTGCCATTTCTATGTTCCCCATTATATATTCCTCTGATTCTGACTGCAGGCGACCTACGCTTGACTTCACCATTCTTTTTCTCTTCACATATCTATAGATGCTTTTATGGTGAATTTTTATGTTCCCTGCAAACTTACTCTCATAATCTATTTCCCCTCTCTTAAGTAATCCCTTTGCCTCCTTTGCTGAATCCTAAACTGCTCCCAATCGTCAGGTTTGCTGCTTTTTCTGGCCAAATTATATGTCCTCTCCTTGGATCTTATGCTATCCCTAATTTCCCTTGTTAGCCACGGTTGAGTGACCTTTCTTTTATTTTTATGCCAAACAGGGATGAACAAATTCTGTAGTTCATCCATGCAATCTTTAAATGATTGCCATTGCCTATCCACCGTCAACCCTTTACATAACTTTCCCCAATCCATCCTAGCCTACTCGTGCCTCATACCATCGTAATTTCCTTTATTTAAATTCAGGACGCTAGTCTCTGAGTCAAATACTTCACTCTCCATTGTAATGAAGAATTCCTACATATTATGATCGCTCCTCCCCAATGGGCCTCGCACAACAAGATTTTTAATTAATCAGTTCTCATTACGTAATACCCAGTCTAAGATGGCCTGATTTCTAGTTGGTTCCTCGACATATTGGTCCACTGAAGAAATTCCTCCTCAACAGTATTGCTACTAATTTGGTTAGCCCGTCTATATGTATATTAAAGTCACCCATGTTAACTGCTGTGCCCTTATTGCACACGTCTCTAATTTCCCGTTAAATGCCATCCCCAAACTCAGCATTACTGTTTGAGGGTCTGTATATAACTCCCACTAACGTGTTCTGCCCCTTGGTATTTCAAAGCTATGCCCATACAGGTTCCACATCATCAGAGCTAATAACATTCCTTACTATTGTGTTAATCTCCTCTTTAACCAGCAATGCTACCCCACCTCCTTTTCCTTTGTTTCTGCCCTTCCTGAATATTGAATACCCCTGGATGTTGAATTCCCAGCCTCAGCCACCCTGGAGCCATGTCTCCAGATTCTCAATAATATCATATCCGTTTACATCTATTTGCACAGCTAATTCATCCACCTTATTAAGAATGCTCCTCACATTAATACACAAAGCCTTCAGGCTTGATTTTTAAGACTCTTAGTCCTTTTAGAATTCATATTTACTGTGGCACTGTTTGATTTACACCCTTTAGTTCTTTGCCTTCCACTTTTGCTTTTCTCCTTCCTGTCTTTTGTTCCTATCATTGCTTCCCTTTCCCCTGTCTCCTTGCACAAGTTCCCAACCTCCTGCCATTTTATTTTTAACCCTCCCCAACAGCACTAGCAAACACTCCCGCTAGGCTATCGGTTCTGGTCACCCCAGGTGCAAACCGTTCAGTTTGCACTTGTCCCACCTCCCCCAGAACCGGTTCCAATGTCCCAGGAATTCGAATCCCTCCCCATTGCATCATTCCCCTAGCCATGTATTCATCTGAAACATCCTTCTATTTCTACTCTGAAGAGCACGTGGCACTGGTAGCAATCCAGAGATTACTAACATTGAGGACATATTTTTTAATTTACCTCCTAACTCCCTATATTCAGCTTTTAGGACCTCATCCCTTTTTTTTTTACCTATATCGTTGGTACATATATGCACCACGACAACTAGCTGTTCACCCTCCCCCTCCAGAATGCCCTGCAGCCGCTCTGAGACATCCTTGACCCTTGCACCAGGGAGGCAACATATCATCCTGGTGTCTCATTTGCGGCCACAGAAACGCCTTTCTATTCCCCTTACAATAGAATCCCCTATCACTATAGCTCTCCCGCTCTTTTTCTTCCAGTCCTGGGCAGCAGGATCACCCATGGTGCCAGGAAGTTGGCTGCTGCTGTCTGGCTCCGAGAAGCCATCTCCCTCAACAATATCCAAAGTGATATATCTGTTTGAAAGGGGGAGGGCCACAGCGAACCCCTGCACTACCTGCCTGCAGCTGCGACTCTGCCTGGTGGTAACACATTCCGTTCCTGCCTGTAGAGCCTTTACCTGCAGTGTGACCAACTCCCTAAACGTGCTATCCACGATGTCCTCAGCATCGCAAATGCTCCAGTATGTATCCATTTGCAGCTCCAGCGCCACAATGCGGACTGTCAGTAGCTGCAGCTGGATACACTTCCTGCACACAGGATGTGTCCCTGATTTCCCATATAGTGCAGGAGAAGCATGCCACTGGCCGAGCTGTCCTGCCATGACTTACCCTTTAATTAATTTAAATTAATTTAAACAAATCAGTACCACTAATTACACTACAATTAAATTATATGCTCAAGGGCCCTTGGTTACTAGCACTCCCCGATACACAACAGAAACCTTAGAAACTATAACCACAAAAATTAAGACCTTCTAAATTTGCTAAACTATTAATCTTAACTGTCAATCTATAGAGTAGTATAAATACTCACTTGGCCGTACTCACCCAATCAGCTGCTTCCTTTTGCCCACGTCACTTTTTGAATTGTGACGTGGCTCCGGAACGCCACCGCCGGCCTGTGAGATTGGTATGCCTCTGTAAAAAAGCCCACGAAAGTGAGTTTAAGTACTCACTGTAATGACGCTCTCTCTGCTCCCGATGCTGGCTTCTATAAAAAAAGGCCGCGAAAGTCAGTTTAAGTACTTACTGTACCACCGCTCTCTCCACTCCCGACACTGGCCTCTGTAAAAAAAGCCCACAAAGTGGAGGTTAAGTACTCACTGTACCGCCGCTCTCTCCGCTTCTGACACTGGCCTCTCCTTACGGCACTTCAAGTATATGTTCAAGTACTTTTTATATGTGATGAGCGTTTCTGCCTCTTCCAACCTTTCATGTAATGAGTTCCAGATCCTCACCCACTTCTGGGTGTAACAACTTCTCCTCAACTCCCCTCTAATCCTTCTAACAAGTACTTTAAATCTATGCCCCTGGTTATTGAACTCTCTGCTGAGGGAAATAGCTCCTTCCTATCCATTCGGTCTAGGCCCCTAATAATTTTATATATCTTAATTCAATCTCCCCTCAGCCTCCTCTGTTCCAAAAAACAACAACCCCAACCTATCCAATCTTTCTTCATAGCTAAAGTTCTTGCGTCCTGGCGACATCCTCATCAATTCCTTTACCCTCTCTAGTGCAATCACATCTTTTCTGTAATGTGGTGACCAGAAATGTACACAGTACTCAGGTTGTGGCCTAACTATTGTTTTATACAGTGCTAGCATAACCTCCCTGCTCTTATATTCTATGCCTCAGTTAATAAAGGAACGATTCCCGTATGCCTTCTTAAGTACCTTATCTACCTGCCCCGCTACCTTCAGGGATCAGTAGACATGCACTACACGGTCCCTCTGTTCATCTATACTTCTCAATATCCTACCAGTGATCCTATATTCCCTTGCCTTGTTAGCACTCTCCAAATACATTACCTCACACTTCTCCGGATTGAGTTCCATTTGCCCTTTTCTGCCCACCTAACCAGTCCACTGATAGCTTTCTTGAAGTCTACAGCACACTTCCTCCCGATCAACTGCATGAACAGTTTTTTTTATCATTTGTAAACTTCTTAATCATGCCCCCCTACATTTACATCTTAATCATGGATATATACCTCAAAAAGCAAGGGTTCCAGTACTGTGCCCTGAGGAATTCCACTGGAAACAGCCTTGCAATCACAAAAACACTCGGTTACCAATTTCCTTTGCTTCCTGCCACTGAGCCAAATTTGGATCCAACTTGCCACTTACCTTGGATCCCATGAACTTTTACTTTTCTGACCAGTCTGCCATGTGGGACCTTATGATAAGCCATGCTAAAATCCATGTAGACTTCATGAAACGTGCTAACATCATCGAGCCTCCTTGTTATCTTCTCAAAAAGTTCAATCAAGTCAGTCAGACACTATCTTCCCTTAAAACATGCATGCTGACTGTCCTTGATTAATCCGAGCCTTTTAAATGATGATTAATACTGTCCCTCAGAAATATTTCCAATAATTTGCCCACCACCGAGGTTAGGCTGACTGATCTGTAATTTCTCGTTTGTCCAGAACTGCCTCCTCTCTTCTTGGGCTTGCTACATACCGGCAAAGATAACTTCGCATGAATGGATTTTAAAAATCCTACGTCCTCTAAATGTTTTACATTGATTCTATCCTAGTTAATATTAGGGTGTTTCAAATAACCCACTATCACTGCCCTATTGTTCTTGCACTTTTTCAGAAATTTGCGTACACATTTCCTCTTCTACCTCCCTCTGACCGTCTGGAGGTCTATAGTACACTCCCAGTAGTGTGATTGCCCCTGCTTTGTTCTTCAGTTCTACCCATTTAATAATACTTCTAACATATCAGCCCTCCTCACAGCTGTAATTGTTTGTTTAACCAATATTGCGAACCCTCCACTCCTTTTTTAGCCCCCTCTCTGTCTCAGCTGAACACGCTGTAACCAGTAATGTTGAGCTGTCATTCCTGCCCTCCTTTAAGGCATGTTTCAGGAATAGCTATGATATCATAATTCCACTTCCATTTCGAAATGTGCCCTCAACTCATCTCCCATATTCGCTACAATCCTTGCATTGCAGTATATACCATTAGGCCGAACTCCCTTGTTGTCTATATTTTAGCTTTTGTTTCCTCTGCATTCCAAACTCACTTACTGTTTTTCAGCCAGCGATTTCCAGCTTTGCTTCTCTCCGTCCTTAATCTACGTTCAGGTTCCCATTCCTTTGCAAAAGCAAGTTTAAACCGCCCCAACAGCACTAGCAACAACCCCCACCCCGAACCCCGCAATTATCCTTGTCCCAAACCCTGAGGTACAACCCATCTGGCTTTTACAGGCCCCATCCACGCCAGAAATGATCCCAATGCCTCAAGAACCTAAAGCCCTCCAACCTGCACCATCTTGCCTGCCACGCATTCATCTGCTATATCATTCTATTTCTGTACTCACTACTGTGTGGCAGCAGGAGTAATACGGAGATTACAACCTTTGAGGTCCTGTGTATTAATCTCTTGCCTAGATCCCTAAAATCTGCCTGCAGGATCTCATCCGCTTTCTACCTATATCATTGGTACTGATATGGACCACGACCTCTGGCTGGTCATGCTTTTCCCTAAGAATGTTCTGCAGCCGCTCAGTGACATCCTTGAACCTGGCACCAGGAAAGCACCATAGTATCCTTGAATCACTTCTGCGGCTGCAGAGATGCCTGTCTGATCTCCTAACTATTGAATCCACTATCTCTATTGGTTTCCTCACTTTCCTGACATCAGTAGTAGGGAACTTGCTAGAATGTATTATTAAGGATGTGGTAATAGGGCACTTAGAAAATAATTATAGGATTGAGCAGGGTCAAACCAGATTTATGAAAGTGAAATCGTGTTTGACCAATCTGTTAGAGTTTCTTCAGTCTGTAACTTGCAGAGTAGATAAGGGAGAACCAATGGACGTGATGTATTTGGATTTTTAGAGGCATTTGATAAGGGGCACACACAAGAGGTTATTAAACAATCCTAGGGCTCATGGGATTGGGGAAAGTATGCTAGCATGGATTGAGGATTGGTTAATGGACAGAAAACAGAGTAGGAATAAACGGGACATTTTTGGGTTGGCAGGTGGTGACTAGTGAGGTACCGCAAGGATCAGTGCTTGGGCCTCAGTGATTCACAATCTACATCAATGATTTGAATGAGGGGACCAAATGTACTATATCCAAGTTTGCTGATGATACAAAGCAGGGTGGGAATGTAAGTTGTGAGGAGGATGCAAAGAGCCTTCAAGTGGATATAGACAGGCTAAGTGAGTGGGCAGGAACAAGGCAAATTGGATATATTGTGGAGAAATGCGAAGTTATCCACTTTGTAGGACAAATAGAAAAGCAGAGTATTTTTATATCGTAAGAAATTGGGAAATGTTGGTGTTCAGAGAGACCTGGGAGTTCTTGTACACGAATCACTGAAAGTTAACATGCAGGTACAGCAAGCAATTAGGAAAGCAAATGGTATGTTGGACTTTAATACAAGAGGATTTGAGTATAAGAGTAAAGATTTCTTACTGCAATTATATAGGGCTCTGGTGAGACCACACCCTGCAATACTGTGTACAGTGATTTTCTTCTCACCTAAGGAAGGATATACTTGCCATAGAGGGAGTGCAACGAGGGTTCACCAGCCAGATTCCTGGAGTGGGTGGATTGTCCTATGAGGAGAGATTGCATTGAGTAGGCTTATATTCTCTAGAGTTCCGAAGAATGAGTGGTGATATCATTGAAACATAGAAAATTCTTTCAGGGCTTGTCATGGTAGATGCAGGTGCAATGTCTCTCCTGGCTGGGGAGTATAGAAACAGGGGTTACAGTCTCAGAATAAGTGGCTGGCCATTTAGGACTGAGATGAGGAGAAATTGCTTCACTCAGTGTGTGGTACATCTTTGGAATTCTCTACCCCAAGAGGGCTGTGGAGACTCAGCCGTTGAGTATATTCGGACAGAGATCGATATATTTTTGAATGTTAAGGCAATCAACGGATTTGGGGATAGTGCAGGAAAGTGGAGATGCGGTAGAAGATCAGCCACGATCTTACTGAATGATGGAGCAGGTTTGAAGGGCCAAATGGCCTACTTCTGCTATTATTTCTTATGTTCTTTCCCACCACCCTGCTCCATGTACAGCTGAGCCACCCACATGGACTTGGATCTGGCTGAACCCCCTATAGGAACAATTGCCCTCACCAGTATTCACTGAACACCGGTAAGAGAGCGAGAAGCACTCAGGGGATTCCTGCAATACCTGCCTGGTTCTCCTTGTCTGTCTGGTGGTCAGCCATTCCCTCTCTGCCTGCATAATCTTAAGCCGCAGGTTGACCACCTCCTGAAACGTGCTATCCATCTAGCTCTCAGCCTCGTGGATAGCATATTTAAGAGGTCGTCACAGGAAACGCCAGCCAATGCTCAATCTCCGAAACGCAGAGCTCGAGCTCTTGCAATTGATGACATGCCCTGCCCACGTGACTGTCCAGGACAGGAGAAGCATCCTAGACTTCCCACATGGCACAGGATGAGCATTCAATGGAACTGAATTGCCCTGTCATGCCTCCTTTTAGTAGACCAATAACTAAACTTCTTATTTTAACCCACTTCCCTAACTTAGAGAGGAAAATGACAAAGGTAAGGCTCACCAATCAATTACCTACCTGTGACGCCACTTTCGAGTTTCTGCCTGTGCTTAGCTCAGCTTTCTCGCTCTCGAGTCCTTCTTTCATCCGCCTCCGATCTTGCTTCTGCAATAGCCTGGCAAAAAGCTTAGAGAAATGGTGTAAATGGCTGAAAGACTAGGACAATCGAAGTGAAATTTCATTGCTTTGAAGTTGGCATAAACACTAAAGGACAAACTTTTCACGCGTCTGCTTCCGGCATAGGCTGAGAGAGAATATTGTGAAATTGTGCACCTCTGCTCCATGGTTCCTTATAAGAAGCAGAAAATTTATATTTTGATGCTTAAAGGCAGATACTGACTGACAATGGGGACAACGGTAGTGGATACCTAAGGGTACGAAAATACATGTAAAGTTGTTGATAGGGTAGGTTAAAAGCCAGAACGATAGTGGTGCGTTGTACTCTGATGGTTTGAAAGGGAGCAAGGGAAGTTTAGGTCCTATTTCTCTGGGCCCCCATCTCCTACACTGCTGCTAGAACTTGCACCCTATTGCTGCCAGCTCTCAATAGCATCCAATAATGCACAGGTCTGTTCCTCCAATGCTCCCAAACCCCTGCCCCATTCCTGCTGGACCCTACGGTTCACCATTCTCGGTGCTTCTGACCACACTGTAAGATATTGAGAGCCACTCTCACTGCTCCCAAATCTTCCAGCACATTTCCAACTCTCCCTACTCCTTGAACTGCCACCATTGCTGCCAGACCCTGAATGAAACCCAACATCCATCTCACAGCGATCACAGTATGACAGGTCCTGCACCAACATTGCCAGATGCTGTCAAGTGTTTCCCGAATACTTGGGCTCTCTCTCAATGCTGTCAGACTCTGAGATCCTCAAAATACAACAACACAACATCCAAATAATTTTAAAACCCTGGTATTCCGAAAGTTCCCTCATTCCAAGGCTGCTTAAATGCCGCTTAATCAGTTTCCATTCTAAAACTACAAAACTTCCATTAGACACCTGTTCTTAGAGAACATCCGATTCAATGAGCAACGCTACGGAGAGTCCGTTAGTGTTTAATAAAATAGATTTGGAGCAATTTCTCTGAAATAAACAAACCACAATGCACTCGAGACAATAATTAGTCTGATTAAAAATGGAACATTTTGTGTTTTGTTTTCCTATGCTGTTACCATCTTCTGGTAACCACTCCAAGTGATGCTTTCAGAAGTTCCAGTTGATAGAGTCAAATTCACATAAGGCAACTTCTAAATAAAGGGACAAGCACTGCACTTACCAGACCTATGGAATAACTTTACACTCCCATCCCAAATTTGTTACCCAGAATTTCCAAATTCACTTATTATTGTGCATTTATATTACACTTGTAGCGACCTGGAAGCTGCAATTAAAATGCAAATGCAGCCTGAAATCAGAGTCAGGACTCAATGGACCTTAATTTGCGGTCGCTGCTCGTCCCAAAGTATACTTAGCACAAAGATCTCGCGATCACTCTGTCGAGAACTTCAGGTCTTCCGAGCTTCAATTCTTATGAACGGAAGTTAATGGGGATCCCCTTGTACTAACTGTTGTGAAGTCAAGAGGCTGTCAAAGAAGCTAATCAAAACGCAGAATTCTCACTCACTTCCTTGTTCGCTGACTGTAATATCTTAAAATTCTAACTTTTTAAAAATGTTAGCGACGTGAGGAAATAAAGAAGGACAAACTTTAAAAAACATTTAAAAATATATATTTTTTAACATTTCTTTAATATTTAAATTTTTATTAAAATGGACAAATGTCACACTGCACAAAATTAAAATTAGTTCTCCAGGTCATTGATTTAGCATTAATAATGGTGTCAACCCCCCAATTATATTAATACCTTTATATCTGACTTTTAGTGGGGAATTTAACAGCATACTTACTGCGGAACAGCCAAAGTTCTCGTTAGTTTCCCTGATTTGGCTGATTACACGGGTTGCCGGCTTAATTGTGGGGTGGGAAGTGGCGGGGCGTGCTGCGGGCACAGTGCAGCCAATTTCGCAGCTGTGAATGACTGACCGCAACTTCGCCAAATCCCGAAGTTCCGGTCAGTTTCAAAGCGGAATGACGGCAAACGCTGCCAGTTCGCCGTCATCGAGACTGCAAATTCTCGGACAGCAAATTCTTGGTATAAATTCATCTTTTGCAGTAGCGGATAAACTGGCGACAGCACGACGGCTGCACGTTTCCCCCTTGCATTTAGTTCAATGGAATATTAATCGGATGGACTGGAAAACGGAATGTGGATACACGACCGCCCATTTTGCGCAGCTGCACAAGACAAATTTATACCCCAATACGTCACTGGGGTAGATTTTGAGTTTCTCCAAAAAAGAAAATCGTACAGGGTATATAATAGGTGGGCAATCTACCACCGCCCATTCTGCGCCCCCACTAAGATTGAATTTAAATCCCTCAGTTGCTGACATATCAAAGTGACAGCAACAGGAGATCGCAGCCAAAAGAGTCAATCCAGTCATCTGTGGTTCTGGTCCCAAAGGGCAAAATAAACAAGGATTATGGAGGAAAAATATTTTTAGATCTAAAATTGTGCCCCAATTGGCTGTTGTCCCTGGGGATAAGGTTAAAACCATTTTAACAACTTCAAATTTCCAGAAGCTATTTTGTTTGCATGTTTGGTGGTACCATGACGTCAACCCAGTAATCCAGAGTCCTGGTCTAATGATCCAGAGACGTGAGTTCAAATCCCACTACGGCAACGGGGAATATAAATTCAGTTAATTAAATAAATCTGGAATAAAATGCTAGTATCGTTAATGGTAACCATGAAACTATCAGATTGTCATAAAACCCATCTGGTTCACTAATATCCTTTAGGGAAGGAAATCTGCTGTCTTTACCGGTTCTGGTCTATATATGACTCCAGATCACAGCAATGTGGTTGACTCTTAACTGCCCTCTGAAATGGCCAAGCAAACCACGCAGTTGTAGCAAACTGCTACGAAACAAAATAATAAAATGAAAGTGGATGGGCCACCCCGCATCAGCCTCAGCAGCGGCTATGGACGTGGCAATGGCACACCCAGTCTAGGCAAAACTGCAAAGTTCTCCTCACCAACATCTGGGGACTTGTGCCAAAAGTGGGAGAACTGTCCCACAGACTAGTCAAGCAACAGCCTGACATAGTCATTCTTACAGAAACTTACCATTCAGCCAATGTCACAAACTCATTCATCACCATCCCTGGGTATGTCCTGTCCCACCTACCGCCCTTCTGCAGCTGATGAATCATTACTCTGCCCTGTTGAACACCACTTGGAAGAAGCAATGAGAGCAGCAAGGGCACAGAATGTACTCTGAGTGGGCGAGTTCAATGTCCATTACCAAAAGTGGCTCGGCAACATTACTTCTGGCCGGGCTGGCCCAGTTCTGAAGAACATAAATGCCAGTATGGGCCTGTGACAGGTGGTGAGAGAATCAACAGGAGGGAAAATGCTACTTGACCTCATCCTCACCAATCTACCTATCGCAGATGACAGTATTGGTAGCAGTGACCACTGCACAGTCATTGTTGAGATGAAGTCCCATCTTCACACTGAGGACACCCGCCATAGTGTTGTGTGGCACTACCGCCATGCTAAATGGAATAGATTTAGAACAGACCTAGCAGCACAGAACTGGGCATCCATGAGGTGCTGTGGGCCATTATCGGCAGCAAAATTATATTCTACCACAATTTGTAACCTTATGGTCCGGCATACCCCTCACTCTACCATTACCATCAAGCCAGGGGACCAACCCTGGTTCAATAAGGAATGTAGAAGAGCATGCCAGGAGCAGCACCAGGTGTACCTAAAAATGAGTTGCCGAACTGGCAATCTGCATCACAGGACTACATGCATGCAAAAAAGCAGAAGCAGCATGCTATACACAGGGCTAAGCACTCCCACAATCAACGGATCAGAGCAACGGTCTGCAGCCCTGCCACGTCCAGTCATGAATGGTGTTGGAACATTAAACAATTAACGGGAGGAGGAGGCTCCATGAGTATCTCCAACCTCAATGATGGTGGAGCCCAGCGCGTGATGCAAAATACAAGGCTGAAGCATTTGCCAGAAGTGCCAAGTGGATGATCCATATTGGACTCCTCCTGAACTCCCCACCATCACAGAAGCCAATCTTCAGCGAATTCGATTTACTCCACATGATATCAAGAAACGGTTGAGGGCACTGGATGGAACAAAGTCTATGGGCCCTGACAACATCCAGGTTATCGTGCTGAAGACTTGTGCTCCTGAAATATCTGCACATCTAGCCAAGCTGTTCCAGTAAAGCTTCAACACTGGCATCTATCTAACAATGTGGAAAAATGCCCAGGTATGTCCTGTCCACAAAAAGCAGGACAAATCCAATCTGAACAATTACCACCCCATCAGTCTACTCTCAATCATCAGCAAAGTGATGGAAGGTGGCATCGAGAGTGCTATCAAGCGACACTTACTCACCAATAAACTGCTCCCTGATGTCCAGTTTGGGTTCCGCCAAACCACTCGACTCCTGACCTCATTACAGCCTTGGTCCAAACATGGACAAAGGAGTTGAATTCCAGAGGAGAATTGATAGTGACTGCCCTTGACATCAAGGCAGCTATTGACCGAGTGTGGTGTCAAGGAGCCCTAGTAAAACTGAAGTCAATGGGAATTGGGGGGGGGGACCCTGCACTGGCTGGAGTCATACCTAGCACAAAGGAAGATGGTTGTGGAGATTGAAGGTCAATCATCACAGACCCAGGGCATCGCTGTAGCAGTTCCTCAGGGCAGTGCCCTAGGCCCAAACAGCTTCAGCTTCTTCATCAATGAACTTCCCTCCATCATAAGCTCAGAAATGGTGATGTTCACTGATGACTGCATGGTGTTCAGTGCCATTCACAAATCCTCACATAATGAAGCAGTCCATGCCCGCATGCAACAAGACCTGGACGACGTTCAGGCTTGGGCTGTTAAGTAGCAGGTAACATTCACGCCACAGAAGTGCCAGGCAATGACTATCTCCAACAAGCTAGAGTCCATCCACCGCCCCTTGACATTCAATGGCATTACCATCGCCGAATCCCCTACCATCAACATCCTGTAGCCTGGATGAGTGCAGCTCCAACAACACTCAAGAAGCTCGATACCATTCAGGACAAAGCAAACCGCTTGATTGGCACCCCTTCTACCACCTTAAATATTCACTCCCTCCAACACCGGCATACTGTGGTTGCAATGTGTACCATCTACAAGATGCTCTGCAGCAACTCGCCAAGGCTTCTTCGGCAGCACTTGCCAAACCCGCGGCCTCTTCCACCTAGAAGGTCAAGGGCAGCAGATGCATGGGAACACCACCACCTCCAAGTTAACACACAACATCCTGACTTAGAAGTATATTGCCAATACTTCATCGTCACTGAGTCAAAATCCTGAAACTTCCTACCTAACAGCACTGTGGGAATACCTTCACCACTCGGACTGCAACGGTTCAAGAAGGAGGGCAATTAGGGATGGGCAATAAATGCTGGCCTTGCCAGCGACGCCCACATCCCATAAACGGATAAAAAATTGATATAATTCAGCTATGATTTTGGAACTATAAATGCGTCTGCTAGACTGAAAGCGGACTCTGAACTGATTGCCTCCTATTTTCCTTGTGGTGTTTTTGAATGCGCAGTTTTACTCTGAATTTGAACGTGATAAGGTAAACAGAATAGTTTCCCTCAGGATCTGGGTTGCATGACTCGCGCCATTTTCAAGAGTGCTCATACTTGCAACATCAAATGTTCCGCTGTGACACAGTCCGAAAAAAATGAAGTAAATTTTCAGGAACTCATTACCTGTAATTGTGTTATATTTTACATTCGATTTCCACATTTAATAATAATCATAGAATCGTGGAATCATAAAATCTTAAGATCAGAAGGAGGTCATTCGGCCGAGTGTGCCTGTGCCGGCTCTTTGAAAGAGCTGTCCAATTTACTCCCGCGCCCCAGATTGTTCATCATAACCTTGCAAATTAGTCTTCGTCAACTAAATCTCCAATTGCCTTTTGAAAGTTAATATGGAATCTGCTTCCACCAGTCCTTCCGGTAGTGTATTCCAGATCTTAACAAACCTCTATATGAAAGCAATTCTTCTAATTTATCCTCTAGTTCTTTTGCCAAATATTTTAAGTCTGTGGCCTTTGGTTACCGATCAACTGTTTCCAAATCGGAGAATATATAATTGGGGTGAGGATTAATTTAATAACCCGATACCGGAATAAAAGGCAATTCAGATATAACAGCATGAAATGCCTGTATGTTCGACATAGCACGTAGTCTGATGAAATGTAAGGAAATAGCGAAGTTTTTGGCCGTGTGGTTTTTGCAGTAATTAAACATGTTCCGAAATAGTGACACGAGCGCATCACGTTCTCCAGCTAAATGAAGAATGTAGCTCAACAATTCACCTCCAAATAGCAGCAGTTGAAGTATTAAATTTAGCTATGTTCTTTGCAAAAGCCTGCGAAAGCGCCGCATTCGTGTAATGGTCACATTCAGCCGAAACTGTATAATGGCTTCGCCTGAAGACGCTATATCTGATCCATTCTTCATATGTATCGACATTATACAAAATCTAGATCAAACAGCAGGTGTGTACTTCTAAATACTGCCACTTTATTTTTTTTCGCCTAGACTTCTACAACAGTGAAAATAGTCAGATCCCTTTGTAAGAAAGAGTTTACCTGTAGGATTTAGTAAACATTATTAAGATTCTAGAACAATTTTTAAATAACTCTAATATGTGAAATTGTATGTTAAAAACCTTTACGATCTCTGAGTTCTTGGACAAGACACCAATAGGCAGCAGCCAGTATGTTTGAGCAATAGATCAAGATTTATTAAGCATACAGCGTAATATACTTAGTATTAGGCGGTAGCTTTAACGAGTAGCTCGGTGAGCTTGGTCTCCGGAACCTCTCGGACACAGATGATGTCGTCTTAAGTCTGTTCCTTTGTGCTCGCTTTATGTCTGTGTGAAGTTGTTCTTTGGGTATCGAGGTCTTAACCCTTTTCTTATCAAAAGTTGGTTTGGCCAGTGTCCATATATGATTTTTAACAAAATCACCTTTTTTAATTGGTTCTAATAGCCAAAATATCATTGTCACTCAGACTAAGGTAGCATCCCGCCTTTCCAGTATTTTTCCACCACCTTTGACATGTTCAGTGTTATCTTGCTTGTAGCTTTGTTAAGCGAATTCTACGTTCTTTACAGCATTATAATATGTTATTTAATGATTAACCTTCACTCGCAGTCTGTGGCTGTTTCTTATCAAAATTTAGTCAAAACTGCTTTTGACTGTGCAGCTACATTTTAAACAAGTTTTCTAGTTACCCAGGAGTAATTATGGGTAATATTATTTGGTCAATGGCTGCACTTAAGTTATACATATATGATTCTCATCTATTAAATATCTTTAAATATCAGCCTTTCGTACACGCTTTATTTTTTTTCGCTAACACTTCAGAGCATTGGACCTCTGAGGGGGCAGTGACCGACGGCAGAGCGTAAAAGCGGCGGCAGTTGCGAGGTGAGGCCCGATCAGATCATCGGACCTCTGAGGGGGCAGTGACCGGCGGCAGAGCTAAAATACCGGCAGTTGCGAGGTGAGGCCCGACCAGAGCATCGGACCTGTGAGGGGGCAGTGACCGGCGGCAGAGCTTAAATACCGGCAGTTGCGAGGTGAGGCCCGACCAGAGCATCGGACCTGTGAGGGGGCAGTGACCGGCGGCAGAGCTTAAATACCGGCAGTTGCGAGGTGAGGCCCGACCAGAGCATCGGACCTGTGAGGGGGCAGTGACAGGCGGCAGAGCTTAAATACCGGCAGTTGCGAGGTGAGGCCCAATCAGAGCATCGGACCTGTGAGGGGGCAGTGACCGGCGGCAGAGCTTAAATACCGGCAGTTGCGAGGTGAGGCCCGATCAGAGCATCGGACCTATGAGGGGGCAGTGACAGGCGGCAGAGCTTAAAAGCGGCGGCAGTTGCGAGGTGAGGCCCGATCAGAGCATCGGACCTGTGAGTGGGCAGTGACCAGCAGCAGAGCTTAAATACCGGCAGTTGTGAGGTGAGGCCCGATCAGAGCATCGGACCTATGAGGGGGCAGTGACCGGCGGCAGAGCTTATATACCGGCATTGCGAGGTGAGGCCCGATCAGAGCATCGGACCTGTGAGGGGGCAGTGACCGGCGGCAGAGCTTAAATACCGGCAGTTGCGAGGTGAGGCCCGACCAGAGCATCGGACCTGTGAGCGGGCAGTGACCGGCGGCAGACCTTAAATACCGGCAGTTGCGAGGTGAGGCACGATCAGAGCATCGGACCTGTGAGGGGGCAGTGACTGGCGGCAGAGCTTAAATACCAGCAGTTGCGAGGTGAGGCACGATCAGAGCATCAGACCTGTGAGGGGGCAGTGACCGGCGGCAGAGCTTAAACACCGGCGGTTGCGAGGTGAGGCCCAATCAGAGCGTCGGACCTGTGAGGGGGCAGTGACCGGCGGCAGAGCTCAAATACCGGCAGTTGCGAGGTGAGGCCCGATCAGAGCATCAGACCTGTGAGTGGGAAGTGACCGGCGGCAGAGCATAAATATGGGCAATTGCGAGGTGAGGCACGATGAGAGCATCGGACCTGTGAGGGGGCAGTGACCGGTGGCAGAGCTTAAAAGTGGTGGCAGTTGCGAGGTGAGGCCCGATCAGAGCATCGGACCTGTGAGGCGGCAGGGACCGGTGGCAGAGCTTAAATACTGGCAGTTGCGAGGAGAGGCCCGATAAGAGCATCGGACCTGTGAGGGGGCAGTGACCGGCGGCAGAGCTTAAATACCGGCAGTTGCGAGGTGAGGCCTGATCACAGCATCGGACCTGTGAGGGGGCAGTGACCGGCGGCAGAGCTTAAATACCGGCAGTTGCGAGGTGAGGCCCGATCAGAGCATCGGACCTGTGAGGGGGCAGTGACCGGCGGCAGAGCTTAAAAGTGGCGGCAGTTGCGAGGTGAGGCCCGATCAGAGCATCAGACCTGTGAGGGGGCAGTGACCGGCGGCAGAGCTTAAAAGCGGTGGCAGTTGCGAGGTGAGGCCCGATCAGAGCATAGGACCTGTGAGGGGGCAGTGACCGGCGGCAGAGCTATAAAGCGGCGGCAGTTGCGAGGTGAGGCCCGATCAGAGCATCGGACCTGTGAGGGGGCAGTGTCCCTTGGCAGAGCTTAAAAACGGCGGCAGTTGCGTGGTGAGGCCCGATCAGAGCATCGGACCTGTGAGGGGGCAGTGACCGGCGGCAGAGCTTAAAAGTGGCGGCAGTTGCGAGGTGAGGCCCGACCAGAGCATCGGACCTGTAAGGGGGCAGTGGCCGGCGGCAGAGCCTAAAAGTGGCGGCTGTTGCGAGGTGAGGCCCAATCAGATCATCGGACCTGTGAGGGGGCAGTGACCAGCGGCAGAGCTTAAATACCGGCAGTTGCGAGGTGAGGCACGATCAGATCATCGGACCTGTGAGGGGGCAGTGACCGGCGGCAGAGCTTAAATAGCGGCAGTTGCGAGGTGAGGCCCGATCAGAGCATCGGACCTGTGAGGGGGCAGTGACCGGCGGCAGAGCTTAATTACCGGCAGTTGTGAGGTGAGGCCCGACCAGAGCATCGGACCTGTGAGGGGGTAGTGACCGGCGGCAGAGCTTAAAAGCGGCGGCAGTTGGGAGGCGAGGCCCGATCAGAGCATCGGACCTATGAGGGGGCAGTGACAGGCGGCAGAGCTTAAAAGCGGCGGCAGTTGCGAGGTGAGGCCCGATCAGAGCATCAGACCTGTGAGGGGGCAGTGACCGGCGGCAGAGCTAAAATACTGGCAGTTGCGAGGTGAGGCCCGACCAGAGCATCGGACCTGTGAGTGGGCAGTGACCGGCGGCAGAGCTGAAATACCGGCAGTTGCGAGGTGAGGCCCGATCAGAGCATCAGACCTGTGAGGGGGCAGTGACCGGCGGCAGAGCTAAAATACCGGCAGTTGCGAGGTGAGGCCCGACCAGAGCATCGGACCTGTGAGTGGGCAGTGACCGGCGGCAGAGCTTATATACCGGCAGTTGCGAGGTGAGGCCCGATCAGAGCATCGGACCTGTGAGGGGGCAGTGACCGGCGGCAGAGCTTAAATACTGGCAGTTGCGAGGTGAGGCCCGACCAGAGCATCGGACCTGTGAGCGGGCCGTGACCGGCGGCAGAGCATAAATACCGGCAGTTGCGAGGTGAGGCCCCATCAGAGCATCGGACCTGTGAGGGGGCAGTGACCGGCGGCAGAGCTTATAAATGGCGGCAGTTGCGAGGTGCGGCCCGATCAGAGCATCGGACCTGTGAGGCTGCAGTGACCGGCGGCAGAGCTTAAATACAGGCAGTTGCGAGGTGAGGCCCGATCAGAGCATCGGACCTGTGAGGGGGCAGTGACCTGCGGCAGAGCTTAAATACCAGCAGTTGCGAGGTGAGGCCCGACCAGAGCATCGGACCTGTGAGGGGGCAGTGACCAGCGGCAGAGCTTAAATACCGGCAGTTGCGAGGTGAGGCCCGATCAGAGCATCGGACCTGTGAGGGGGCAGTGACCGGCGGCAGAGCTTAAATACCGGCAGTTGCGAGGTGAGGCCCGATCAGAGCATCGGACCTGTGAGGGGGCAGTGACCGGCGGCAGAGCTTAAATACCGGCAGTTGCGAGGTGAGGCATGATCAGAGCATCGGACCTGTGAGGGGGCAGTGACCGGCGGCAGAGCTAAAATACCGGCAGTTGAGAGGTGAGGCCCGATCAGAGCATCGGACCTATGAGGGGGCAGTGATCAGCGGCAGAGCTTATATACCGGCAGTTGCGAGGTGAGGCCCAATCAGAGCATCGGACCTGTGAGGGGGCAGTGACCGGCGGCAGAGCTTAAATACCGGCAGTTGCGAGGTGAGGCCCGACCAGAGCATCGGACGTGTGAGCGGGCAGTGACCGGCGGCAGAGCTTAAATACCGGCAGTTGCGAGGTGAGGCCCGATCAGAGCATCAGACCTGTGAGGGGGCAGTGACCGGCGGCAGAGCTAAATACCGGCAGTTGCGAGTTGAGGCACGATCAGAGCATCAGACCTGTGAGGGGGCAGTGACCGGCGGCAGAGCTTAAATACCGGCAGTTGCGAGGTGAGGCCCGATCAGAGCATCGGACCTGTGAGGGGGCAGTGACTGGTGGCAGAGCTTAAATACCGGCAGTTGCGAGGTGAGGCCCGATCAGAGCATCAGACCTGTGAGTGGGAAGTGACCGGCGGCAGAGCTTAAATATGGGCAATTGCGAGGTGAGGCACGATCAGAGCATCGGACCTGTGAGGGGGCAGTGACCGGCGGCAGAGCTTAAAAGTGGTGGCAGTTGCGAGGTGAGGCCCGATCAGAGCATCGGGCCTGTGAGGCGGCAGTGACCGGCGGCAGAGCTTAAATACTGGCAGTTGCGAGGTGAGGCCCGATCAGAGCATCGGACCTGTGAGGGGGCAGTGACCGGCGGCAGAGCTTAAATACCGGCTGTTGTGACGTGAGGCCCGACCAGATCATCGGACCTGTGAGGGGGTAGTGACTGGCGGCAGAGCTTAAAAGCGGCGGCAGTTGCGAGGTGAGGCCCGATCAGAGCATCGGACCTGTGAGGGGGCAGTGACCGGTGGCAGAGCTTTAAAGCGGCGGCAGTTGCGAGGTGAGGCCCGATCAGAGCATCGGACCTGTGAGGGGGCAGTGGCCTGCGGCAGAGCTATAAAGCGGCGGCAGTTGCGAGGTGAGGCCCGATCAGAGCATCGGACCTGTGAGGGGGCAGTGTCCGGTGGCAGAGCTTAAAAACGGCGGCAGTTGCGAGGTGAGACCCGACCAGAGCATCGGACCTGTGATAGGGCAGTGACCGGCGGCAGAGCTTAAAAGTGGCGGCAGTTGCAAGGTGAGGCCCGACCAGAGCATCGGACCTGTAAGGGGGCAGTGGCCGGCGGCAGAGCTTTAAAGCAGCGGCTGTTGCAAGATGAGGCCCGGTCAGAGCATCGGACCGGTGAGGGGGCAGTGACCGGCGGCAGAGCTTAAATACCGGCAGTTGCGAGGTGAGGCCCGATCAGATCATCGGACCTGTGAGGGGGCAGTGACCAGCGGCAGAGCTTAAATACCGGCAGTTGCGAGGTGAGGCATGATCAGATCATCGGACCTGTGAGGGGGCAGTGACCGGCGGCAGAGCTTAAATACCAGCAGTTGTGAGGTGAGGCCCGAACAGAGCATCGGACCTGGGTGTGAGCAGTGAGGCGAGGCGAGGCGTACCAACTCAGCAGCAGAGGAGAGAGGTAAAAAGTAATCCAAGTGTGACATCACCAGGAAGCAGGTAAGTGGTTGGTTGGATTGGTTGGTGAGTATTTCTTTCTTTCTCCTTTTCATTACAAGCTTAAATTCGGCAGTTTTTTTCTCAGGTCTCTGTGGCGTAGTGGGGACAGTTGGTAAATAAGCGCCCTAGAGTATATCTTTAGCTGGTTGTACTTAATAAGGCCTTTCTGGTGCAGAGTTACTGTTGGTAAACCATTTAACTGGTTTAATTAGAGGGATTTATTTAATTTAAATCCAATTAATTAAAGGGGATACCAGCATCTAAAATCGGGATAACAATAAAAAGTTTAATTAATTACATAGAATGGAGCAGGTGATGTGTTACTGTTGCGAGATGTGGGAGCCGGTAGACCCCATTGAGGCACATGGTGATTATATCTGTGACAAGTGTCTGCTGCTACAGGATCTCCAGCTCCATGTTGATGAGCTGGAGTCTGAGCTTCAGACACTGCGACACATCAGGGAAGGGGAGAAGTACCTGGACTCAGTGTACCAGGAGGTGGTCACACCTATGAAGTTAATTAATTCAGATGTAGCACATGGCCAGGGTCAGGACAGTGTGACTACGAGCGAGGCAGGTACGGGGATCCAGGAGGTTGTGTTGGAGGAGCCGCAGCCCTTGCTCTTGGCCAACAGGTTCGAGGATCTTACTCCCTGTGTGGACAGGAGCAGGGACTGCAGGGAGGGTGAGCAACCTGGCCACAGCACCGTGGAACGGGGGGCCATTCAAGAGGGTGGAGTAAATAGAAATGTTGTAGTGGTAGGGGATAGTATTATTAGAGGGATAGATAGAGTTCTCTGCAGCCAAGAGCGAGAGTCCCATAGGCTGTGTTGCCTACCTGGTGCCAGGGTTAAGGACATCTCCTCTGGGCTGGAAAGAAACCTGCAGTGGGAGGGGGTGGATCCAGTCGTCGTGGTCCATGTTGGTACAAACGACGTAGATAGGACTAGGAAGCCGGTTCTGTTAAAGGATTATGAGCAGCTAGGATTCAAATTAAAAAACAGAACCTCAAGGGTAATAATCTCTGGATTATTACCTGAGCCACGAGCAAATTTGGCTAGGACAAATAAAGTTAGAGAGTTAAATGCATGGCTCAAAGACTGGTGTGGGAGAAATGGGTTTTGCTTCCTGGGACACTGGCACCAGTACTGGGGCAGGAGGGAGCTGTTCCGTTGGGACGGGCTTCACTTGGCCAGTGCTGGGACTAGAGTCCTGGCGGATCATATAACTAGGGCTGTAGAGAGGGCTTTAAACTAACTAGTGGGGGGGAGGTTCCTAGAGAGCAAATAATAAAAATAGCAACAGAGAAGGTCATAGACTTAGGTAGCAGTGGGGAAAATTAAAAACCAGAGTGTGTCAGGAAGGGGCAGAAGGTACGGAGTAAAACATAAAGTAATAAAAAGGGCATAAGCAGGAACTAAGTGTCACAAAACATATTTGAAAGTTCTCTATCTGAATGCACGTAGCATTCGTAACAAAATAGACGAGTTAATGGCACAAATAATTACATATGGGTATGATCTTGTGGCCATTACAGAAACATGGCTGCAAAGTGACAATGCCTGGGAATTAAACATACCAGGTTATTTAACGATCAGGAAGGACAGGCAGGAAGGAAGGGGAGGTGGGGTGGCTATGTTAATAAAGGAAGGAATCACTGTAATAGAGAGAAATGATATTGTGTCAAAAGCTCAGGATAATGAAACAGTTTGGGTGGAGATAAGGAATAATAAGGGGAAAAAAACACTAGTGGGCATAGTCTATAGGCCACCGAACAGTTGCAACTCGGTTGGATGGAGTATCAATCAGGAAATAGTTAAGGCTTGTAATAAGGGAACATCTATAATTATGGGGGATTTTAACTATCATATTAATTGGACAAATCAAACTGGGCAGGGCTGCCTTGAGGGTAAGTTAATTGAGTGTATTAGGGATGGGTTTCTTGAGCAGTTTGTAACTGAACAGACCAGGGGACAAGCAACCTTAGATCTGGTCCTGTGTAACGAGACAGGATTAATTAAAAATGTCCTAGTAAAGGATCCCCTTGGAATGAGTGACCATAACATGGTTGAATTCCATATTCAATTGGAGGGTGAGAAGGTTGGATCTCAAACAAGCGTGCTAAGCTTGAATAAAGGAGACTATGAAGGTATGAGAGTGGAATTGAGAAAATAGATTAAAGGGTAAGACGATACATGATCACTGGTGTACATTTAAGGAGTTATTTTACAACTTCCAAAATAAATATATTTCACTGAAAAGAAAAGGGTGCAAAAGAAAAGACAGACATCCGTGGCTAAGTAAAGAAATTAAGGAAAGTATTCGACTAAAAACAAGGGCATATAAGGTAGCCAAATCTAGTGGGATGATAGAGGATTGGGAAAACTTTAAAAGACAGCAAAAAATAACAAAAAGATTGATTAAGAAAGGGAAGATAGATTATGAAAGTAAATTAGCAAAAAATATAAAAACAGATAGTAAGAGTTTTTATAGTTATATAAAAAGAAAAAGGGTGGCTAAAGTAAATGTTGGTCCCTTAGAGGATGAGACCGGGAAATTAATGGTGGGAAATATGGAGATGGCAAAAACACTGAATGAGGATTTTGTATCAGTCTTTACAGTAGAGGACACTAATAATATCCCAACACTAGACAAACAGGGGGCTATGGGGGGGGAGGAGCTAAACATGATCAAAATCACTAAGGACGTGGTACTCGGTAAAATAATGGGACTCAAGGCGGATAAATCACCTGGACCTGATGGCTTACATCCTAGGGTCTTGAGGGAAGTGGCGGTAGGGATTGTGGATGCATTGGTAATAATTTTCCAAAACTCCCTGGACTCAGCAAAGGTCCCGGCAGACTGGAAAACTGCTAATGTAACCCCCTTATTTAAAAAGGGCAGTAGACAGAAGGCTGGAAACTATAGACCGGTTAGCCTAACATATGTGGTAGGTAAAATGTTGGAGTCCATTATTAAGGAGACAGTAACAGGACATTTGGATAATAATAATTTAATAGGACAAAGTCAGCATGGTTTTATGAAGGGGAAGTCATGTTTGACAAATTTGCTGGAGTTCTTTGAGGAAGTAACATATAGGGTGGATAAAGGGGAACCAATGGGCGTAGTGTATTTAGACTTCCAAAAGGCATTTGACAAGGTGCCACACAAAAGATTATTGCTTAAGGTAAAAAATCACAGGATTGGGGGTAACATTCTGGCATGGATAGAGGATTGGCTATCTAACAGAAGGCAGAGAGTTGGGATAAATGGTTCATTCTCAGACTGGCAATCAGTAACTAGTGGTGTTCCGCAGGGGTCAGTGCTGGGTCCCCAACTCTTTACAATCTATATTAACGATTTGGAGGAGGGGACCGAGTGTAACATATCAAAGTTTGCAGATGATACTAAGATGGGAGGGAAAGTAGTGAGTGAGGAGGACATAAAAAACCTGCAAGGGGACATAGACAGGCTAAGTAAATGGGCAGAGATTTGGCAGATGGAATACAATACTGGAAAGTGTGAGGTTATGCACTTTGGCAGGAAAAATCGTAGAGCAAATTATTATCTTAATGGCAAGAAACTGGAAAGCACTGAAGTACAAAGGGATCTGGGGGTCCTGGCGCACGAAACTCAAAAGGTTAGTATGCAGGTGCAGCAAGTGATTAAGAAGGCCAATGGAATGTTGGCTTTCATTGCTAGGGGAATAGAATATAAACATAGGGATTGGTATTGGTGAGACCGCACCTGGAATACTGCATACAGTTTTGGTGTCCATACTTAAGAAAATACACACTTGCTCTCGAGTCAGTACAAAGAAGGTTCACTCGGTTAATCCCGGGGATGAGGGGATGGACATATGAGGAGAGGTTGAGTAGATTGGGACTCTACTCATTGGAGTTCAGAAGAATGAGAGGCGATCTTATTGAAACATATCAGATTGTGAAGGGGTTGGATCGGGTGGATGCGGGGAGGATGTTCCCGATGATGGGTGAAACTTGAACTAGGGGGCATAGTCTTTGAATAAGGGGCTGCTCTTTCAAAACTGAGATGAGGAGGAACTACTTCACTCAGAGGGTGGTAGGTCCATGGAATATGCTGCCCCAAAAAGCTGTAGAAGCTACATCATTACATAAATTTAACACAGAAATAGACAGTTTCCTAGAAGTAAAGGGAATTAAGGGTTACGGGGAGCAGGCAGGAATTTGGACATTCACAGAATCACAGAAACCCCACAGTGCAGATAGAGGCCATTTCGGCCCATCGAGCCTGCACCGACACATATCCCACCCGATCCCCGTAACCCCACGTATTTAATCCCCCTAACACTAAGGGTCAATTTATCATAGCCAATCAACCTAACTCACACATCTTTGGACTGTGGGAGGAAACCGGAGCACCCGGAGGAAACCCACGCAAACACGGGGAGAATGTGCAAACTCCACACAGACAGTCGCCCGAGGCAGGATTCGCACCCGGGTCCCTGGCGCTGTGAGGCAACAGTGCTAACCACTATGCCACCGTGCTGCCCCATTATTCTAGGTTTGGATCGGACATGGCACTGTGTGTAGCGGAGCGGGCCCAGGGGCCGTGTAGCCTGATCCTGCTCCTATTTCATGTGTCTAATTCTCTTAGATTGAGGAGATAGTTCTGTGATAGTAGATTGGCGGTTAGGATCAGATCAGCCATGATCTTATTGAATGGCGGAGCAGGCTCGAGAGGCCGATTGGCCTACTCCTGCTCCTATTTCTTATGTTCTTATGTTCTTATGTTCTTCTATTACACTGAAAATAGTCAGATCCCTTTGTATGATAGAGTTTACCTGTAGGATTTAGTAAACATTATAAAGATTCTATAACAATTTCTAAATAACTATAATATGTGAAATTGTATGTTAAAAACCTAAAAAGCCTGTATAAGATGGCTAATGGCTGAGAACAGAGCTTGATGGTAAAATTGACTGCAAGAATAGTGCTGAGGTAGCGTAGATTTTCTGTTATATTAAAAACAAGAAACCAGAGGACAAAACATTAATTAAGTTTCAAAGTAAGACAGAGGCTTTTCAATACCTAACATCCCATATTGCTGAAGTTTCAGACCAATCTAGTTAAAGGGCTATGGGAAAGGCAAAAGATGTAAAAGTTCTCATACTCAAAGCTCTCAGCAGAAAAGGGGAGGGGATCATAGACCGTACCTATGAAAGTCAGAGTGGTGAGATAGCCCAAGCAGCTGCAAATTTCTATTTATTATGAAGGAAAAAAAGGTACAAAGGAAAAGCTACTGAACACTGAAAGCCGTGAGAAACCAAAGGATGAGAAGCTTCAGTCAAGAGAACACAGCCAAAGTTAACAAGACCGCACCACAGTCACTCGGAAGGAACACTGGGGTTCAATGAAAAACTGTGACTATCTTATTGTTAAGTATTACTTCTTTGTACTGGATGTTTAATGCTTAATAAAGTTGTTTTACTTATACACAATATACCTGTACCCAGAGTGGTTTTTGTTATCACGGACAAATTAATATAAAGAGCTTTTAAAAGCTACAGATTGTCGCCCAACGTGGGGCCTGACTATTAACTGAAAACTGGCCTATTGTGCATAAGGCAGCCGCTTGGATTTTTGCTTGGATTTTTCTCTGTTTTTGTATGATAGTCCTTGTGGAAAGTTAGGTTATCTAACAGATAGTGTCTATTTAATGTACAGCAGATTGTCGAGTGAGAATGTTTTTGTAGACTTTAAAACGAAGTTAATGAAGTGCAAGGATGCGCAGTTACAGACATTAGTAGTGGAATGTCTAACAAAGGATAAAAGAGCATCCTTTGAGGACGTTGTTGTGTTCATTGAGAAATAAGTTGAGAAGAACTGGAAGTCAGATAGGGCAGTGCAGCTAATGGCCTATGCGGCAGTGTATTTTGTAGAGCAAGGTAAAGAGACCCTCCTAGAGATGTAAAATAACAAAACAAAGTTAGATAAATTAGAAAAAAGACAAGCTACGGCTGATAGAAGAGCATCGAAGGTTAAAGGGGATAACAAAAACGTTAACGGGCGAGAAGACAAACTTGGAAAAAGAGGATATAGTGTTAAAAAGTAAAAATGAAGATCTTCAGTGCCTGGTCGGTGCTTCGACAGCAATAAGACAGCAACAGTGTAGTAATGCAGTTCACGCCGGCACTGCAATGCAGAAGCTTGAGGAGGCTAGGTGTCAGGTAGCCTCCTTAACAAAAGACAATGACCATCTTACCAGAAAATTAAATTATTCACGAGGATCCCTAAGAGAGGCTCTTCAGCACCCCCAAAGGTTGGCGGACCAGAGGCACTGTCATATTATTATACAACAGTTGAAAAAGCAGCTTGGTAAACAATAGGCTGTAATAGCGGTAGTCACAGGAGTAGAATTCCCCGCGAGTTAGGATAACAAATGCGAAGGGTTCAGCGGAGAACTATATTCTCCATTACTGCACCCTTCCCAAAATGCCCTCTTTTCGTATAACACCATCGGCCTGGCTGAGAGGCCCGCAGCCTATACTGATAACAATACCATAAAAACCTCACTGGACGAGCCTGCACCCTTTAAAGCCCCAGTTAATGTTTTGACACGCACCCAGGTGACTCCTAACGCGCCACCAGCTGTTGAAAGTGACCAGGCACAAGCAGGAGCACAACCAGCGGCCGCCCACCCAGAAATGCTATGGGCGGATACTTATGAACGATCCCAGCCCTTGAACTATGCAGGACTATAGGCATGTGTCCAATTTGCCCCATGGATCTAAGGCAATGTATAGTGGGGTTGCGGAATTACCATCCAAATCTTGAGGACAGTGACATGAGAAATGCTATAGTGTCTGCCTTGACCCCAGACCTACGGACCAGTCTGCCCTTCATGGCCTTTAATGTGGGGAACCCCCTGAATAATTTAATCACAGATATACAAACAGCTCTGGCTTGGACACTACTGAACTGGTTCAGAAATTAAACCAGCCTCAACAAAGGCCTCATGAGACTCCTGCTGCATTCGGGGATTGGTTTTACACTGTTTATGAGATGATGCAGGCACGCCCCATTAATAATGTCTTAAACGGGAGGAATGAGGCAGCATTTAAGAAAATATAGCTAAAGAATATTCAATCCTCACTGCGAGCATCCTTAGGGCACACTGTCAGCCACAACTCGAAATGGACAGATTTTTAAGAGATGCTATCACTGCTTAGGCCTGTGCTAAAACTCAGGTTCAGGTACCAACAGCAGGGTCGCCAGTGCATGTGGTTGAGGGACCCCAGGCCTCCCCAGCGTCAACACCCCGTAAACAACCCTTGATATGTTATGACTGCGGAAAGGTGGGACGCTTTCCAAAGGATTGCCGAGGTTCTAGACAGACAGGCTCTGGAGGTGGGAGCAATAATAATAATTACTCGCGCTATGTTCTGTCCCATTCGCCCGATCCAATGGAAACTAAAATAGATGCCCTAGTCTCATGTATGGAGAAAATATCTTGTATTATGCAAAGTCTTGTATCGACCCAGATGTCGGGGTGCCCCGTGGCTCCAGCCATGAGCTCGTCATTCCCGTCTCCACCATTGCCCCAACAACCCAACGGCCCATTATGATGGGATCCAGCCCCATCGGCCTGGTCTGAAGTGGGGTTCAGCCGAGATGGCCATCGTCGACCAGTGGTCTCAGCTTTGCTGCCTGGGGGCCGACAGCAGACTATGCTAATAGACACCGGTTCATCTGTTACAATCCTGCATTCCCCAGACCCTGAATGCCAGCTTGAAATAGGCAAAAGTAGCTTCATAATAACAGGAGTCACCGGCGCACAGGCACTAGTTGACCCAGGAGATGAAGTAACTATTTCCCTTGAGGCCTTCCCCATAAAAATCACTGATCCGTTATATATGTGTATGATCAACGAAATGGGATTATTTGGCAATGATACACTACGGGGAATGACAGCCATTATAAATTACATTCAGAACTATTTTGGGGTTGAGTTTAAACCGGGCGATATAATGCAAATTTCAGACACCCGCTCGGTGTTTGCTATAAAGAATCTTGAGCAGATAGCACTGCCGACACATTCCCTATCTCTGTCTGAGGGACAACTATCCTCTCTTACCACCTCCTCCTGTGGCAGCCCCCATAGCCTATGTCAGTAGTGATATGGAAACCCCCCCCCCCCTCTGGACGGTTCTGCATATATTTGGAAACCAGCTCGTGCCTTAGCTAGAACTCAAGTAACCCCTAAGTTGTTCACATGCCGATTTAAAAAAAGAAAAAAAGGAGAGAGAAACCTAAAGTTTTACCGACATGGAACTTAGCAACATCTGTTCCGAGACAAATAAAGCACAAGATTGCTGAGTTAAGGAAACTTTAAAAAAATTCTGGAATTTCAGTTTGTGCTAAAGTGTGAAAGTTTACCTGCCTATAAATGTTTAAGAGGTTACAGTATTCCTTTTGTCTGATAAGTCTGTCTTTAAAAGAATGTCTGTTGTGTATTTTTAGCTCCACCCACATCTCTGTATAAAAAAAAGCTTTTAGAAACTTTTGTCTTGTCTTGGATTTTAGAATTTAAGAATGTGCGAAAAAGATTGTGCACCCAGAATTGAAAAAAAAACTTTGAACTACAATTTAAGTTAAGCTGGTATGTAAAAACTGAGGAGAATAGCAAAAGTTTGTTTAACAAAAGTTTCAGTCTAAAATTTAACCTTGGAGTCGCGGTTGCTATTGTGAAATTTCCAAGGCAGCTTGGTTTGTTTTGTTTAAATGTGAAAAACGAGTTTTTCTCCAGCAGTATTCCATGTTTTTACAGTTATTTGGAAAGGCATCTGAAGAAAGGGCAATAAGAAACATGACAATTTACTGTTTTCTGCAGGCATGCGCTTTTTTGTTTTGTTTTATCTGTTCTGTTCGTCTTTAGTTAAGGTGGGAAAAAACAACTGTCTTTTCCGATCAGCAAAGATACTTTAAATTTATGTGAAGTGACACAATTGCGTGTGCCTGACAATGTTTCGCGCGCCTTCTAAAAACCTGCAAATGAGTTTCCCCTTTCCTCTGACAGATGTTTAAGTTCAACAAGCATAAACTTTAGTATTGCTGAATGAAATATAAAGATGTTGGACATTATTAAATTTAAGTTTCTGAATTTTAAGTTAATATTTACCTGCATTGACAGAGGGAAAATTATCATTTGATAAATTATATTCTTGGGCTCTTAAACACAGTCACAATGAATACCCCTCTTTCTTTTGTTATTTGGAAGTTACCTTGTAAACTAATTGCACCACTTCTGTCTCTAATGCTAAAACACTGTGTAAGCCACCTGGCCTGGAATTCACTTGTTTCTGAAATTGGAAGTGATAAGATAAATTGGATAGAATTGAAATTGAACATTGACAAAACCTATCCGTGCAACAGTACTGCTGTTTGTATTTAGGGATAATTTTTTAAATGACAAAATGGACTCAGGCACCATATATGCGGTTACTTTTGGGAAAATAAACGATCCTCGAAAATAATGATATATAAAAAGTGATAATAACTTGGACTAAGTGACAACATTTGATCTATATTTTCAATCGTAAATATTGTAATGGACAGTAATGTTCCTCCAGAGCTCATGAATGAGATATGAATGGTAATTAATGGGATGTGTAAAATGGAGAGAGCAAGTAATTGAGGATGTAAGATAGAAGCAGGAGAATTACACTACTGATTGGGTATATTCAAAACTTTCTAGTGAAAGTCAGGAAAGTGTAGTTAAGAATAATAAATTGATAGCTTTCTCTTGGAGACATTTGTGCCCCTGCCTATAATGAAAATTTTAAGAAAACTGATATTTGATAATCTGGCCACTACCCAAGACATCGGCAACCTGCAGAGGAAGATGAGCAAAGATGTCCAGATGTTGACAATCTTTTGATAAGATACCTGAAAGCCCGAGCATGGATTGTATTGGAGGAAACAAGTGGCATGATATTAAGATACCGATATGAGTGTGGATATGTGATTTGTTACATATGAAGCAATTACCATCCGCAAATGTGTGGTGAATCTGCACTGAAGAACGGGTCACAGACATACTCAGTTACTTGAAAACAGCAAGACATGAAATGGTTACTGTGGCTCAGGAGAGCGAGACGACTTTTAAAGCATTGACACATACTCCATCGAGAAGTTATCTAATTAGTGAAACAATCACAATAGTGTTAACCACACTGGTATCTGTTAGAGGGACTGAAATTGAAGCTGAAGAATTTGGATTAGGACAATTGAGGGCTAAGGAGAAATCATGTTTAGCAAGAATTATCCACAAGATGGATACGAGTGAAAGAGATCAGGAGAATCTTTTAAGTCCATGATTTGTTGATTAGATGTTAAACTGTAATGACACGTGAAATGACTGTAAGAATGAATTATAACTTGTAACTGTAATGAGTATGTTTTGTATGTGACAGAGCGTGAGTAAAACCAGTACGAATCCATTATGAGATGATGTTGGTGGTGCCTCCTGTGTCACTATGACTACAACTACCATGCTTTACGGTCTAACAGGACCTGTCCCATCAACCAACACGTTTTACTCAATATCAAAACCTAAGCTCAACTGAATCTGACATTAGATGAGATACTTAAGTATGAGCTGCAAAATTACGTGGCACAATTCGGGTAATACATTCCCCTGTTGTATGACGGCTTCAGTGAGCTCGTGATGTGACTGAACTCCTCCCTAAAGCATTTTTATGTTTTGAAACAAGACAACTCGAGAATCGATATTGAAATTAATAGCATAAGGGACAACTCACACTGGTGGGATATTGGGCTTAATACATCAGCACGCCCACAGGTTCATATTTTTTCACACGTTCTGCTAGTTCTCCAACTTGTAATGATAATGTATTTCATATATATGTAACTCATGTAGTAAGACATGGAACTATGTAAGATCAGAAGTTTGATTAAGATCTACCCAGTTAAGCACAAATGCCACAAGGTAGGGAGTCAAAAATTGCTAAGGCTAATATTACAACATAGGGACAAACATGGAAATTCCTCCTTGGATTAGGATAATTTCCCATGTACTGGTCATCCCCAACTTGTAGTACTGATATGCTTACCAGTTTACACCTGCCACCTGAAACACCTAATGTGCAATCCAGATTGCGTTTCAATATGATCACAACCCAGAGTATCTTAGAGTTACATAAGCGTGGGAGAACAAACCCATATGTAAGATTATAATTTTGAGGGATCGGCAAATAGCCTCGCCCTCAAGGTAGGGATCTGTAGGATAGAGCGAACCTGTAGGATTTAGTAAATATTATTAAGATTCTATAACAATTTATCAATAACTAAAGTAAGTGAAATTTTATGTTAAAAACCTAAAAATCCTGTATAAGATGGCAAACGGCTGAGACAATAGCATGATCATAAAATTAAGCCCACATTATGTTAACCACAAGAAATGTGCTGAGGTACTGTAGATTTTCTGTTATATTAAAAACAAGAAACCAGAGGACAAAACAATATTTAAGGCTCAAAGTAAGATAGAGAGTTTTCAATACCTAACATCCCTTATCGCTGAAGTTCCAGACCAGTCTAGATAATGGGCTATGGGAAAGACAAAAGATGTAAAAGTTCTCATACTCAAAGCTCACAGCAGAAAAGGAGAGGGAATCATAGACCATACTTGTGAAGGTCAGAATGGTGAGATAGCCCAAGCAGCTGCAAATTGCTATGTATTATGAAGGGGAAAAAGGTATAGAGGAACAGCTATTGAACACTGAGAGAAGCGTGAAACCAGAGGATGGGAAGCTTCAGTCAACAGAACACAGCAAGCGTTAAAGAGACCACGCCTCAGTCTCTCGGAAGGAACGCTGGGGTACAATGAACAAACTGTGATTATCTTCTTGTTAAATATTACTTCTTTGTAATGGATGTTTAATGGTTAATAAACCTGTTTTACTGATACAAAACGTACCTGTACCCAGAGTGCTTTGTGTCGGAATGCACAAATTATTACAAAGAGCTTTTAAAAGCTACACCTTCCACGAAATGTCCCCATTTACTCCAACAATGTTCCCCTGGTCATGCGGGCTCTGGAAATGTAACATCCGCCCAGTTACTTAAAACCTATACAGAATTTAGCTAAAGTGAAGAATTTTTAAATTGAATTGCCCCATAATTTTAATTATTTAAAGAGGAACGCTGCTAATTAATGTTATCCCTTTTTACAGTGTGTTGCTTCTTCGAACTGCAGATGGGAGGTGATTATGGAGAAGATTTTGCATAGTTTTCCTTAAGAATATCATGACTCACCCCCTAACCACCTCAGCAAAAGGACACTGGGCAGAAGACAGTTCCCTAACTGAAACTATAGATAAAAACGCAACAAGTGTGATGAATTGGACAATATTCTGATTTGTGAGGAAAAGATGAGGAAGTAGATGGAATGGATGCTGTTTACATTGCAGACAAGAGTGATTTATCTGGAACATAAGTATGGAGGTATTTCCAGATAAGTCGTCTGTTCACAGGCTGGCTGTATTAAGCAGTTGAACATCAAAACAAGGGTTGAATGGAAGACAACAGTTAGGGTGCAGGTATTTCCCCTTATAACATTATAGGAGTAAGGCACAGATTCTACTTTAAGGACAAATTGCCTATGATTCTGTTCATATAAACACAAACACACATATACATAAGTATTTATTTATTTATTAATTAAATAAGAAAACAATTGCAGAGCTACGGGGAAAGAGCAGGGGAGGGGGACTAATTGGACAGATGTTTCAAACAGCCGACAGATGCTGCCTGAACTGCTCAGTATTTCCAGCACTTTCGGTTTTTATTTAATATTTGCAGCATCTGCGGTGTTTGCTTTTTAAAAAAATAAAATGTTGATTGCTCTACCTTTTTTGCACATCTAATTTAAATATATGCCAAATATTACTCATAATTTCAGTAGCAGTTTTAAGGCACTTGCTTCATTGTTTTAGTCCTTAAACAGTCCATGTCTTTACAAAGCCTATCGTAAAGCTCAGCAATATTGCACTGCCCAGTTGCTCTACACCCCTTTGTTCCCATTAGATGTGGACTGTCACAGCAAGAAAAAAATGGACCCAGTAGCCCCATTCCCTACTTTGACAATCTTCTTCCTTCTGTGTTGCATTCCTCTCCCTACCCAAAGACAAGCATGGGATCCCTACTACAGTTCTCATGATTACAGCTGCCTAAGATATAAATTAGAACTTAGTTCTCATTTACAAAGTATTGTCCAGACGGTTTATAACAAGGTACCATTGGAACCCAGACTTTAATTCAAGTGTTCGGAGAAACTTCAACCCAGGCTGTGGATGTATTGCAATCTGGTCCTCCCTTCATGTAAAAATCTAGCTTCCCTTCTCCATTTCCAGGAATGCCTTCATTTCAGCAGGTGGTTCAATAAGGAACAGAAAGACATGCATTTATATAGCGCCTTTCACGACCTCAGGACTTCCCAAAGTGCATTACAGCCAATGAAGTACTTTTTGAAGTGTAGTCACTGTTGTAATGTAGGAAACACGGCAACCAATTTGTTCACTGCAGGCTCCGTTAAACAGCAATGTGATAATTACCAGATAATCTGTTTTAGTGATGTTGATTGAGGGATAAATATTGTCTGGTACACGGGATCAATTCCCCTGCTCTTCTTCGAAATGTCTTGGAATCTTTTACGTCCACCTGCGATGCTTTGTAAAGAATAAAGCATACAGGAAGCAAAGCTGCTTCACATTTTCTTTGTAATCATTGAATCCCACAATGTGGACGTTTATTCTAAAGAACTTCAGGAACCTAATATTTATTGCACAAACATATGCGAAAATTCTGATCTGTCTTGTTAAAATATGATTTTGTAACAGACCTTCGTTTCAATTGGTTTCGCTCATGGTATAAAATGCGCTTGCAATTGGTAGATCAAATAAATGTATTAAAACGTACTCTGCTCCTTCAACAACAGTGAAAATCATAATCTGATTTTAAGAGAAACGTTAATAAATATTCGAAGCAGAAGATAAGGGGTTACAGGAAGCGAAAGGATAATGGAATGAGTTTTGGGCTTGCTCTATCGTTAAGCCAACAATGGACCAAATGTCGTCCTTTTGTGCTATAAGCGTCTCTTTAGTCAACTTCGGTTTCTGCAACTATGGGGATGAATTGCACTGCTTGGATCAGAATATTAACATTGTGACATTAACACTCTCTTCCCTTTAGTTCACAGAAACAAAGATTTGCTTGGGATGCAACACTTATATTTTATAAAGTCACTTCCATTGATACAAAATAAGAACACAGTGTCCTGAATTTCTTTCTTCTTTCGATATTCTCGCTGTTTTTAATTTCAGACTCAACAAACTACTCTTTCTTTTCCAGGGTCACATAACCGGGCACTTGCTTACCGTTAAAAAAGCAAAATACTGCGGATACGGGAAATCTGAAATATAAGCAGAAAATGTAAATACACGGCAGGGTCAGGCAGCATCTGTGGAGAAAAAACACCTTGCAGCGCCGTCACTGGCAGGAGGCCGTAATTGCAGCCTAACGGGTTTAAGACGGGAAATGTTCATTATAAAATAAATTCACAGGACAGAATCTATATGACTTTAAATGGGTATCCAGATAAATATGGATGGACTAGTCCAAATATCACCCAGCCTCTAACCCTGCTACATCTGACGACTACACTCCAGTTTGACTCGCCCTGTGCAGCACTATAGGAGATTGACTATATTTTATAACATTTGCCTTAACTTTTAAAAATGGTTGATGCAGACGTCCATAATATAAGCAGAGCCAGTGACTTATGATACGCTGCGCTACAACAACAACAATCTGTACTTATATAGCGCCTTTAAAGTAGTAAAGCGCCCCATGGCGCTTCACAGGAGTAATATAAGACAAAAAATTTGACACCGAGCCACATAAGGTGAAGTTAGCGCAGGTGACCATAAGCTTGTTCAAAGAGGTTCGTTTTAAGCAGCGTCTTACAGGAGGAAAGCGAGCTAGAGAGGCGGAGTGGTTTCGGCAGGGAATTCCAGAGCTTAGGGCCTAGGCAACAGAAGGCACGGCCACCAATGGTTGAGCGATTATAATCAGGGATGCTGAAGAGGGCAGGAATATGAGCAGCGCAGATATCGCTGAGGGTTGTGCGGCTGGAGGAGATTGCAGAGATGGGGAAGGGCGAGGCCATGGAGTGATTTGAAAAAATGGATGAGAATTTTGAAATCCAGGTGTTGCTTAACTGGGAGCCAATGTACGTCAACTAGCACAGGGGTGATGGGTGAATGGGGCTTGGTGCGAGTTAGGACATTGGCAGCCGAGTTTTTGATGACCTCAAGTTTACGGAGAGTAGATTGAGGGAGGCCAGCCAGAATGGCGTTGGAATAGTCAAGTGCAGAGGTAACAAATGCATGTATGAGGGTTTCAGCAGTGGACGAGCTCAGGCAGGGGCCGAGACGGCAATGTTACAGAGGTGGAAATAGGCAGTTGTGGTTATGCCATGCATATGTGGTGGGAAGCTCATTCCATGTTCAAGTATGACACCAAGGTTGCTAACACTGTGGTTCAGCCTCAGATAGATATTAGGGAGAGGGATGGAGTCAGTGGCTAAGGAACGGAGTTTGTCGCGGGGACTGAAAACAATGGCTTCAGTCTTCCAAATATTTAATTGGAGAAAATTTCTGCTCATCCAGAACTGGGTGTCGGAAAAGCAGTCTGATAATTTAGAGAACGTGGATGTGTTGAGAGATGTAGGGAGGTAGTGCTGGGTTTCATCAGCGTTCATGTGGAAACTGATGCTGTGTTTACCGATGATGTCACCAAGGGGCAGGATGTAGATGAAAAATCGTGAGGGACTCAGGATAGATCCTTGGGGGACATCAGAGGTAACGATGTGGGAGCGGGAAGAGCAGCCATTGCAGGTGATTTTCTGGCTACGATTAAATAGTTAAGAATGGAACCAGGGGCGTGCAGTCCCACCCAGCTGGACGATGGTGGAGAAGGACGGAGTTGTCAAGCAAGTCAAAGGCTGCAGACAAGCCAAGAAGGACGAGGAGGGATAGTTTACCTTTGTCACAGTCACAAAGGATGTAATTTGTGACTTTGATGAGAGCCGTTTCAGTACCGTGGCAGGGGCAGAAACCTGATTGGAGGGATTCAAACATGGAGTTGCGGGAAAGATGGGCATGGATTTGGGAGAAGACAACACGTTCAAGGGCTTTGGAGACGAAAGGGAGCTTGGCGTTGGGGCAGTAGTTTGCAAGGACGAAGGGTTCAAGGGTTGGATTTTCAAGGAGAGGGGTGATTTGAGGGGGATGGGGACAGTGCCTGAGAAGAGGGAACCGTTAACAACGTCAGCTAACATGGGAGCCAGAAAAGTAAGTTAGGTGGTCAGCAGTTTGGTGGCAATAGGGTCGAGGGAGCAGAAGTGGGTCTCATTAACAAGATGAGCGTGGAGAGGTCATGAGAGAGATTGGAGAGTAGCTAGAGAACGATGAGATTTCAGGGCTAGGGCAGGGAGGAAATTTAGAGGAAGCTTATCCTGCTAGACTAGGGGAAGGAAGGGAAGTGGCAGAAGCAGCTGAACAGATGGTCTCAATCTTAGAGACAAGGAAGTCCATGAGCTCCTCACATGTGTTGTTGGAGGTGAGGGTGGAGGAGACAGGGGAGAGGGGTTTAAGAGGATTAACAGTTGTCACCGGTGAAGGCACTAATTCAGCGATTAGCAGTGGCGAATAGAAGCCAAGGTTTATCTTTGCATTCCAGATAGAAGATAGCAGGTCTTCGTGAACAGGATTAAGTCATTCTGTGGAATATTTCAGCAGTTTCTGTTGCTGGACATTATTTATCCTACAAATAAAATGACGAGGACGGGAGTTCAAGTTACATTAAAATAAATTAAAAGGGATAATTTTCCTCTTCTTGTATTGGGCAAGAGTCTTGGGACTTCCCATCTAGTGCTTCCCGACCATTTGACCCAAGCTTACCCTGCTCCACCTCAAAACTGCGAAATACTGCGAAATACTGAGACACCAAACCTGTACTTCGCACCTTGGTCCATTTCCGAGTGCGTCCTGATCCTATGACTGGGCCGAATGCTGACATGGGAGAACAAAGTAATAAATCTAATAGCGTTGCGCATTTCATGTTACCGTCAACAATTATACATTTATACCTCCACGTGATTAATGGAAATTGCCAAAATAAACTTGTCACTTGTCGGCACACCTTGTCACCAGTGAAGGCACTACTGCGCGATGATTAGTTGGATGGATTAATTAGAGATTGACAAGTTTACCTCGGCAGTGCAGTTTACACTATAAATGTGGGTGCAGGAATTTCTGTTGGAAAAACAGAAAAATTACGATGGAATGTATGACTTTAAAAGGTGACTGATTCCCACCTGTTTGGCCAAGATTTAGGTCGCACCTGGTAGTGTCTCTTTCTTTGGTTCAACGTCCATTTTTTCCGATTTTGCAAAGACTTTTGGGAAGTTTTCTTCTATATTAACGGCGCTATAAAATACAGATTGTTCTTCTAGTGGGATCCTATGGGGGTTTTGGTTTTGATTGCCAGCATTCGGAAATCTCCATACTTGGCGAAATCCATCAGATAAACTGAAGAGTGAGTGATTATTTAATTCTATCGGGAGGGTATAGGTAATAATTTGTGACGTAATGCACAAAGCCTTACCTACATTTTTAAGTGCAATTTGAGGGCCTTTCGAATACCCTTCAAATCCAGGTGAAGCTTTCCATGCACTCGAATGAGTAGATTACCGTTCACTTTTCTTAAAGTATTTTTGCCGATTAAACTCTTGCAAGGCCTAGAAATTCAGTATAGCCACGTTTGGGGTGCTACAGCCGGGCGTTCGCTAAATTTAATGCCTGGCGCAACTTAGCGCCACCTTCGCCGATATTCAGTTGCATCGCCCCAAGAGGTTGCTGCTGTGCTAAAGCAGGCGATGCACGACTATCATAAGGCGCTAAGCCGGTGAGCCGGGGCGCTGCCACCGAGGGCGGGCGCAGCGCTTGTGCGGCGAGTTGCTGATTGAAGGCAGACACGCTGGCGCCGGTCAGCTCTTAAAGGGGGAGGGTGGATTTGTTTGGCTGCCACGCCCTGCACACTGCAGCCCTGAATCAAGGCCTGAACATAGCTGCTTCAACAGTTCAACGCCCACCACTATGGAGAAGGCCAGGGAGCGAGCGCAGCACTTCAGTGAGGGCGCCCTGAAGGTGCTGGTTGGCGCAGTGGAGCGCAGGCGAATTGACCTCTTCCCTCATAGTGGCAGGAGGCCGCTGCCCAGCGAGTATAGAAAAGCCTGGAGGGAGGTGGCAAACAGGGTGTCCTCCAACAGCATGGTTGGCAGGTCTCCTGTGCAATGCAGAAAAAAGTTCAACGAGCTCACTCCGGTTGTCAGGGTGAGTGCCATTTCTAGTATCCTCCTCATCCCTGCATGTGCACCTCACTTTATGGCCAAAGGGACCTGAAAGCCCCAATGCCCAGCCCTCATCCAGCAGCTATGGGACTGTCCTGAAAATCACTTGCACATTCAGCACTTTACACACTGTCAGGGCTATTCCAACTTGGGAGGCAGTGCAGGAAAGATGAGGGCTTGACACTGTCAACGCTAATCCACGATGGGAGGCAGTGCAGGCAAGATGAGGGCTTGACACTGTCAGGGCTATTCCACCATGGGGGGCAGTGCAGGCAAGACCAGGGCTCGAAACTGTCAGGGCTATTCCACCATGGGAGGCAGTGCAGGCAAGATGAGGGCTTGACACTGTCAGGGCTATTTCACCATGGGAGGCAGTGCAGGCAAGATGAGGGCTTGACACTGTCAGGGCTATTCCACCATGGGAGGCAGTGCAGGCAAGATCAGAGCTTGACACTGTACTTAGAGGCCGTCCTTTCTCTTGCAGGGCAAGCTGGCCCACAAACGCAGGCAGCAGTGACAGACCGGGGAAGGCCGTCCTGACCTCAAACAGCTCAGCGACCTGGAGCAGCATGTGGAGCACATTATGACATGCCGGCTGATTGGCCCCATCGCCAGTGGAGATGCCGACCCTGTTCTGGGCAGCAATGGTACTGCCATCACCTTTTTGACCTCTCTCTTACCATTTGTGCCTCACACCAGCAGCCTTTGCCACTATCGAACCAATGCAGTGCAAAGCAGCACTCATGCCTCCCTCGCTGCCACCCTGTCCTCACTCTAAAGCAACTCTTGTGCCTCCCTGCTTTCAGATGCTGAATCGCCAGGTGAGGAGGCGGGCCCTCAAGCTGGCACTGTGTCTGATTCTGAAATTGCGGTGGAGGAAGAGGAAGCCGGCCCATCAGTGACACCCCCAGCCAAGGCAGCCCATGGCCATGATGGGGACACGTCTTCCCTGGAGGAGAGCAGGGGGGAAGGGTCTGAGGCGAGTGAAGCTCCGGGGCCCAGCTGGCTGCAGCAACGTGGGAGGGGTGGGGAAGCTCGGCGGCCTTCTCCGTGGAGGGAGAGTCTGGCCTCGAGTCCTGTTATGGTGAGCGCAGAGGAGGTGCGGCTCCTTGCTAAAATGGGTGCCCAGGCTGAGCGCAGGCACACTGAGATCATGGCTGCAGTGGCAAGGATGCCTGACTCCATAGAGTCACTGGCAAGGAGTATACAGGAATTCGGGGCAGTACAGGCCAGGAGTCTGCAGGACTTTGTGGCAGCACAGGCTAGGAATCAGCAGGACTTCGCTGCATCACAGGCGGCTTCCAGCCAAGTACTCAGTCGTGCCGTGCATTCACTGGCTAGTGTGATGGAGACACAGATCAGGGCCACACGGCACTAACTGCTGCCACCCTCATTGGATCAGCCAGGCATCGACGGGGCCCTCGCCGTGCCACAGCAGCCCAGCAGTCTGTGCTTCAGCAGATTGCTGTGCATGCTGCAGTGCTGGCCCGTGTGAGTGCCAGTGTATCAGCCGACCAGGGAGTGCCTGTGCTCTGTCAGGTTGGCAGCATTACTGCAGCCAACGCTGTCACTCCTCCACTGCAGCTGCCACCACCCTTAGGACAGTCTGTTGCCACCAAAGCAGAGTTGTAGCAGTCAGCAGCCGTGCCCTCCAGGCCCAGAGCTTGTCCAGGCCGTCCCCCAAGGGCATCTGCCGTCTCACCATCTGACCCTCAGCAGCCTTCCCCCAGCCTTGCTGCAGCCACTGGGGTCCCATTGAGGAGGAGCTGCAGGGTGGGAAGGGGCCACTCGCGGAAGCGAGGCGGATCACACTCGCAGGGGAAAAAGTAGATGGTGTGGCCAAACTTTTTTTTATACCTGAGGCCGAGAAGGTTTTTTTATATATGAAGGCCGAGACTGTTGTGTCTTTTGATATATAAAGGCCCAGACTTTTGTGTTTTTTGATATATGAAGGCCGACCCTGTTGTGCTTTTTGATACATGAAGGTCCAGACTGTTGTGTTTTTTGATATATGAAGGCCCAGACTGTTGTGCTTGTTTTTTATAAAGGCCGAGGATCGTGGTCATTTTTGTTTAACTGCTTTTTTCATTTTCTGAAGGTTATGAGAGCCAGTTATGTCTCTGATTGTTTTTTGGGGGGTTTCCTCTGAATTAGTTTGTCATGCGGGAAGGGCACAGAGTTTGCAGAGTACAAACATTTTCTTTAATCGCATTGTCCATGTTTGCTTTTTGAACTATTTGTTGCCTTGACTGGCTGAGGGCCTGCAGAGCAGCTCCATTCATCTTCTTTCATTGGCACAAGCCATTCCCTGAGAGGGGGCCTAGAACCGAGTTGCAATAAGCTGCCGATGGATGGCCTTTGCACTTTGTGCCTCCCTCCCATCTTGGTGCTCCTCCTCCTCCTCTGGTGGTCCTCCAATGTCAGCTGGCAGTGGCTGAGTCCTGAGGATAGCCAGCTTGTGCAGCATGCAGCACACTACAAAAACATGGGAGAGTCGCTCAGGTGAGTACTCTAGGGCTCCCCCGGAATGATCCAGACAGCAGAACCGTTGCTTGAGCACGCCGATTGTGTGCTCAATGATGTTCCTGGTTGCTTGATGGCTGTCATTGTATTGCTCTTCAGCAGGGCTGCTGGGTGCATGGAGCGGGGTTATCAGCCAAGTGCACAAAGGATAGCCTTTGTCCCTGAGAAGCCATCCTCATGGGTGAGCCTGCGCTTCAAAAATGTCTGCCACAGAAGTCTGGCGCAGGATGAAGGCATCGTGGCTGCTGCCTGGAAAGCGGGCATTGACAGCTAGTATGAGTTGCCTGTGGTCACACACCAACTGCACGTTGAGCGAATGGTAGCCCTTCCAGTTACGGTAATCCTCGGCATTCTGTAGAGGTGCCCACAAAGCCACATGCATGTACTCAATGGTGCCCTGGACCATGGGGAAGCCTGCTAATACTGCAAAGCCCATTGCATCCTCTTGCTGCTTGTCCAGGGTCATGGGGAAGGAGATGAACTGACGTCTGCTTCTGAAAAGGGCATTGGTCACCTGGCGGATGCAGCAATGTACCATGAACTGGGAGATGTTGGCAATGCCCCCAGTAGCGGATTGGAAGGAACCGGTGGCATAGAGCTTTGTTGACAGATCGGAAATGCCGATTTCCAGCTCATGCGCAGTGCATGCCTAAAACTGGCATTTCTGATGTCCCTACTGGTGGGTACACAGTGCGTCCCCACCCGTAGGGATCGGAATATCCGGCCCATTGTAATTACTGTTGTAGATTTAAATAAAAATTTAAAATATTTCTTTTTACTTTGTCTTTTACCTCTCTCTCTTAATCCCTCTTTGCCTTTCTTTACTTAGCTTTCTGCAGGTGATTTGACATTGAATTATATATTCACCCTGACTCTCAGACTCTGCACTGCTCATTAACGATTTTTCAATCTGATAGGTTAAGGAGATACACATTTGCTTGTCCTGTTCACACAGGCGCCGGGTCCGCAGTAGAGGGTGTCACACCGTTTTGGCTTTCTAACTCAAAGTACGTTCCAGTGAAAAATCCCATAGAAAGTCTGTGTGCAAGTGCAATGACCTGCTAGCACCATTCGTTCATCACTGAGAGCTAAAATTGGTCCAAGATTACCACCCAGCTGACACGGCATATAGTTTAGCATTATATTGTAGAATGAAGTCACAGTTAATACTTTTTGAATCATTTCTGAATTTTCAATCCGCAAAGCAATTATATAGGAAAACGTGAATTTTTGATATATGTTCATGTTAACACTATATCCGTTATCAGGGCAAATGAAAGACAGAAATGCTTGCATTTTATAGCACCTTTCACAATCACCAGATTTCTCAAAGCGCTTTACAGTCAATGAAGTACTTTTGAAGTGTAGTCACTGTTGTAATGTGGGAAACGTTAATAACAAAATGTTGCTAATGTTTATATTTACCCACTCAATTGAATTCTGTGTCTTTTAAAAGCTTCATTAAAGTTTTTGTTTCAAGGTCTCAACCTGTTTAAAAAGCTTAGAATTCAACTGGATAGTTGTTTATCTCACAGCAGTTGGCGGAGACATTCAACTACAATTGTGCATTACGAGTTTGTGTGGCTTGCAAACGTTTACAGCGGGCAATTTTTGCATTCTGAGCATGCATTCTTTGCAGAATTTCACTAAATACTGACTGTGCATCAAAAAAGTAGAAGTTATGTCCCTTCAGTCCTGATAGTTTGAAAATTGCTTTGCTTTTGCCAAAAGACTTTGAAATAAATTGGATATTGAATTATCAAATGAAAGTGGTAACATTTATTAAGAGATGCTGTTCTCTGTTGTGAACTGCTTAGACAAAGCCTGTGAGAGATAGACCTAGTGATTAGCAACATTGTGACTGTGGTTTCCACAACCAAAATTTTACTCTTATTAAAGTATGCCATTAAATTCAGTGGGCGAGATCTGCCATAACTTCGGCAATAGACTGGAATTTTTTTTAGAGAAACAGCAAATGGCTGAAAAACTGGAGCAATCGCTATGGAATTTCATGGCTTGTAAGTTGGTATTTAAACAGAAGGCCAAACGTTTCATGCTTATGTTTCGGGCATAGGCTAAAAGGGAATATTGTGAAATTTTGCACCTCCACTCCATTGATTGTAAGAAGCAGAGAAGCTATATCTATATGCTTTAGACTCCTGTATCACCATTCCTGGGTATGTCCTGTCCCACTGGTAAGACACGCCCACCAAGGGTGGTAACACAGTGCTATACAGTTGGGAGAGATTGGCCATGGAAATTCTCAACATTGACTGCGGACCCCATGAAGTCTCATGGCATCAGGTCAAACGTGGGCAAGGAAACCTCCTGCTGATTACCACTTACTGCCATCCCTCAACTAATTAATCCGTGCCACGTTGAACACCACTTTGAAGAAGCACTGAGGGCATCAAGGGCACAAATCTACTCTCAGTAGGGGACTTCAAAGTCCATCAAAGTGATGGAAGGTGTCGTTGACAGCGCTATCAAGCAGCATTAACTCACCAATAACCTGCTCATTGATGCTCCGTTTGCGTTCCACCAGGACCACTTGGCTCCAGACCACATAACAGCCTTTGTACCTACATGGACAAAAGAGCTGAATTCAGTGGTGATGTGGGAGTCATTGCACTTGACGTCAAGGGAGAATTTGACCGAGTGTGGCATCAAGGAGACCGAGTAAAATTTAAGTCAATGGGAATAAGGGGGAAATGTTTTCCATCAGCTGGAGTCACACTTAACACAAACAAAGATGTTTGTTGTTTTTGGAGATCAATCATCTCAGCCCCAGGACATCGCTGCAGTTGGCCTATGCCCAACTGTCTTCATCAAACTCATTAAAGAGCATCCCTCCGTCATAAGGTCAGAAGTGGGATTTTCGCTGATGATTTCACAGTGTTTAATCCCATTCGTAACACCTCAGATAATGAAGCCGTCTTTGCCCTCATGCAGCAAGATCTATACAACGTTCAGGCTTCAGCTGGTAAGTAGCAAGTAACATTTGCATCACAAACGTTACAGGCATTGAACATTTCCAAAAATAAAGAGTCTAACCACCTCCCCTTGACATTCAACGGCATTACAATCGTCGAATTCCTGTCATTTAACATCCTGGGGGTCACCAATGACCAGAAACACAACTGAACCAGCCACATAAATACTGTGGCTACAAGAGTAGGTCAGAGGCTGGGTATTCTGTGGCAAGTGATGCACTTCCTGACTCCCCAAAGATTTTCCACCATCTACAGGGCACACGTCAGGAGTCTGATGGAATACTCTTCACTTGCCTGAAAAAGTGCAACTCCAAAAACACTCAAGAAGCTCAACACCATCCAGGACAAATCAGCCCGCTAGATAGGCACCCCATCCACCACTTAAACATTCACAACCTCCACTGGTATATGCACCATGGCTGCAGTGTGTACCATCTACAAGTTGCGCTGCCACAGCTTCTTCGACAGCACATTCCAAATCCTCAAACCCTGCCACCTAGAAGGACAAGGGCAGCAAGCGAAGGGAAACGCCATGACCTCCAAGTTTCCCTCCAATTCACAAGCCATCCTGACTTTGAAATATATCGCCGCTCATCATCGCTGAGCCAAAATCCTGGAACTACGTACCTACCAGCGCTGTGGGAGTACCTTCACCACATGGACTGTAGCGGTTCAAAATGGCAGCTAATCACCACTTTCTCAAGGTGACTTAGGGATGGGCAATAAATGCTGGCCTTGCCAGAAAAGCCCACATCCCGTGAAAGCTGTAGTTCAAATGCTATTGGGTATAAATTATGCTTGTGCGTTAGTGGGAAAACACGCAACAGCGAACCGGCTGCCTATTTTCCATATCATTTACTTCCACGAAAAATAATCGGATGGAATGTAAAACAGAATATCAGTTCACTGTCGTCCATTTTCCCCGAACGCACAAGACTAATTTCTACCCCAATATGACACTGGGGTAGATTTTCAGTTTTTGCGATAAGGAAAATTGGACAGTGAGTCCGAGATTTTCTGGGGATCAGCGGGCACGATCAGCGGGGGGTCGGGTGGGAAAGAGTTTTTTTTCCCAAGCGGGTCGGAACCCTACTGTGAACCCACTGCCCCATGCCTTTCCCTGTGAAGTGTCTGTCAGCGTTGTGCAGACCCGACATGCAGTGGCGGGGGACCCAATTCAGTTCATTATGACGTTGCTTAGAGATCATTAAGGATACATTTGAGCTCACCTTTTGATTTTACGTGCTCGCCCACGGGGTCCACACTGGTCATGGACCACGTCTGTCAAGCTGTGGCGGGGGCTCAGTCGCCATTGAATCAGCAGTTGAGTTGACAGCTTCAAATGTACAGTAAAAGCTCTCACCTTACAGAGATATCTTCCCTCAGCCACAAGCACTTCTTCACTGCATTTCCACAACAGATTCACCATGCTGCAAGTCTTTACACAAGTCTCCATCCAGTCTGACCTCTCTCACCAGATTGCTTCTGTCATCTCTACATCACCTGCTCTGCATGATTTTATTATTTAATAAATAAATAATGAAATACTTGAGCATGTATATATGAATATAATCACAGGCAACATGTTCCTAATGGAGAAACTTTGCCTTATTCCTATAATGTTAGAAAAGGGAATACTTGTACACTAACTGTTGTTTTCTATTCTACCTTTATTTTGACGTTGAACTGTTGAGTGCAGGCAGCCTGTGAGCAGCCGAGTTATCTGGAATTACCTCCATAGTTATGTTCCAGATAAATCAATCTTAACGTAATACACAGAGTGCACAACTTGGAGTTTGTTAAGTGTGGGAGTTTTAAGGGTTACTCTCTTTTCAGGGTTAATCTCTTTTAAAATCTATTGTTAATTGCTGGTAGACCTTAAGTAAGATCAAATATTTGAGATAAATTTTAAACATTTCATTTTTACGTTTCTTTCAGGCTTAAGTAGAGGCAAACAAGCAATCTGTCCTGCTGGAGAACTGCCTTAGTCAGTTAATTAGCTAGCTAGACAAACTGGTTCATGAAACAATAACGGAGCAGTGCTGACTCCCTGAGCTACAAACAGTATAAATACAGGGGCCTGTGGGTGCAACTGGCACTGAGTGCAGCGGGCACAGAGTGAACAATTTGGGAGTTTCATAAGTGTGGGAGTTCGGTGAAGTGGGGGAAGGTGCTGCTGCTTTGCCTTGCCTTTCCTAAATTATCCCGCAGAGTGACAGCGGACCTGAGCTGGACACACCGAGGCCTGAGAGCGGGGATAAACGCAGCAGCAGACCTGCAACAACAAGAGAAAGCTGAAATGTCAGGTCATATGTAAGGCAGGTAAGTGATTGGTAGTGTCTGTGGGCTAAGTTTAAGTTAACATATAGCATATAACTAAATTTTAGAAGCTAAACTTAATTTAATTAATTTAGTAAACTAAACGAGGTAAATAATTGGATGAACACTAAATTAATTCATTAAATAACTAAAATAATGAGATATGTGGGAGCTTGTTGATATTTTTGGCCAGGGCGACTACACAGAAATAAAGGAATGTAGGAGCAGGAGTCGGCAATTCTGCCCTTCACGGCTGTTCCGCCATTCAATATGATCATGGCTGATCCTCTATCTCAATACCATATTACCGCTCTCTCCCCATACCCCTTGATGCCTTTGTGTCTAGAAATATATCTACCTCCTTCTGCAATATATTCAGTGACTTGGCTTGCGCAGCTTTCTGTGGTAGAGAATTCCACAGGTTCACCACCCTCTGAGTGGAGAAATTTCTCCTCATCCCAATCCTAAATGTCCTACCCGGTATCCTGAGACTGTGACTCCTCATTCTAGACCCCTCAGCCAGGGGAAACATCCTCCCTGCATCCAACCTATATGGGCCTGTCATAATTTTATACGTTTCTATGAGATCCCCTCTCATTCTTATAAAATCTAGTCAATACAGGCCTAGTAGTACAAATCTCTACTGATACGACAGTCCTGCCATTACATTAATCAGTCTTGTGTACCTTTGCCGCAGCCCCTCCATGGCAAGTATATCCTTTCTTAGGTAAGGAGTCCAAAACTGCACACAGTACTCCAGGTGTAGTCTCACCAAGGCCGTGTATAACTGTAGTAAGACATCCTTGCTCCTGCACTCAAATCCTCTTGCAATGAATGCCAATATACCATTTGCCTTCCTAACTGCTTGCTGCACCTGCAAGTTTGCGTTCAGTGACTGGAGTACAAGGACACTCAGGTCCCTCTGTACATCAACATTTCCCAATTTATCACTATTGAAGTAGTTCTCTGCCTTTCTGCATTTCCTACCGAAGTGGATAACTTCATACATATCCATGTTATACTGCATCTGCCATGTATTCGTCCACTCACTCAACTTGTCCAAATCGCCTTGCAGCCTCTTTGCATCCTCCTCACAACACAAAATCCCACCTAGTTTTGTGTCATCAGCAAACTTGGAAATATTACATTTGCTTCCCTCATCCAAATCATTGATATATAGTGTGAATAGCTGGGGCCCTTGCACTGTTCCCTGTGGTACCATAAAAGTTACCACCTGCCACCCTGAAAAAACCCATTTATTCCTACTCTCTGTTTCCTCTCTTTTAAACTATTTTCAATCCATGCCAATATATTACCCCCAATCCCATGTGCTTTAATTTTGCACACTAACCACTTACATGGGACTTTATCAAAGGCCTTCGTAAAATCCAAATACACCACATCGACTGGTTCTGCCTTATCTAGTCTACCAGTTGCATCCTCAAAAGACTCCAGTAGGTTTGTCAAACACGATTTCCATTTCATAAATCCACGTTGAATTTGTCTAATCCCATTGATATTTTCCAAGTGTCCTGTTATGACATCCTTTATAACAGACTCTAGCAATTTCTTCACTACTGATATTAGGCTAACCGGTCTGTAGTTCACTGTTTTCTCTCTCCCTCCTTTTTAAAATAGTGAGGTTACACTTGCAAAGTTATTTGTGTCCTCTTCGGTGAAGAGATCTCCGGTAAGAGCCTGTGGCTCAATGAATTTCAGCTCCGATTGGTGGCACAGGAGTCCGAGCTGCAGACATTGCGAGACATCAGGGAGAGAGAAAGTTGTTGTGTATGTACCTTTAAGGGAGATCTGCTTTTATACTGTAGTACCGGCAGTGACCACACCTGTATATAAAGCCGTAGCAGGCTTCTGTACTTTCAGTTCCATCATACCCTCTGTTCAGTAAATACCTGTTATTACCGTTCTCCTGCAGTCCGTGTGTTATTGATACGAGACACTATAGTGGTGACGAGCAGGTTCAAACTCACCTGCAGTACTGCATCAGCTCATGGGGATCCATCCCTGAAAGGAAGCTTCTTGGAGGTCGAAGCCAGAGCAACGGGCGTCGACCGTGGGCAACTGCCCAGTGGTTCATCGGAGTTCAGAGAATCGCAGGGTAAGCTGTGGAGAGCTGGGCTTGGTTCTCCAGTCAAGGTGCCCCAGCAAATCGGGCTGGTAGCATGTAGTGCGCTGACCTTTCCCGGACTGCGGCGGGCTAGAGCTCGATCAAGCGGCTCTGCAAAGGGGCTGAGCAGCGTCGTCGGGAAGAAAAAGAGAGAGAGAGGGTGGAGTGCACAGGGCACGGCCGGTGCTCAAGAGTCGGGCAGCGTTAAGATATAAAAAGGGGAAGGAAAAGAGATGCGCAGTGGACAGCGTCGAAGAAAAATTAATTAACAAAAGAGAGATGCGCAGGAAGCCGCGGGGTGCTGCCTTTACTAGTTAGAATGCTAAGAGCAGCATTGCCAGCAGGGGGAAGAAGAAAAAACGCGGGAGGCGCCATTTTAATCCATTGGGGAAGAAGGAAAAGCGCGGGAGGTGCCATCTTAATCCATTGGGGAAGAAGGAAAAGCGCGGGAGGCACCATTTTAAACCACACAAGATGCCGAAGAGTGGCAGCATCATTGCTTTCGACAATGAAATAGAAGAATGGATAACGTGTGTGGAAAGAATTGAAGTGTACTGCAAGGCAAATGAGGTGGCCGATGAAAAGAAGGCATCGGTATTATTGAATTTGATGGGCGCAAGAACGTACGGCCTATTGCAGGATTTAATTACCCCAGCTAAACCAATGGAGAAAAGTTTTGATGAGATTGTCAATATCTTACAGGAACATCTAAACCCTACACCGCTGCTGATAGCAGAAAGATTCAAGTTCCATAAAAGAAACCAGCACAAAGACGAGAGTAATGCTGACTATCTTACGGGACTACACAAGTTATCGAAGCACTGCCAGTTCAGAGCAGGACTGGCAGATACCTTAAGGGATAAGTTTGTCTGCGGGCTCCAGAGGGAAGGAACCCAGAAACGACTACTTTCGGAAAAGGACCTTATGCTAGAAAAGGCTTTCAGCGTTGCAGTATCCTATGAAGCAGCAGCACGGGGAGCTGCAGAAATACAACAGAACCCGCAAGAATATAGCGCCAATGAAATGGCATATGGAGCAGAAAAGTGCTATCGCTGCGGCAGAACAACCCATGTCCAGAAGGACTGCTGGTTTAAGGACAAAGTATGCAGGCAATGTGGAAAAGTGGGACATATAGCACGAGTCTGCAGGTCAGGAAAGAAAACCAACACTAAAAGAACTACTAAGGAAAAGTACAAGAAAGTACAAAAGATGATGGACAGTAGTTCAGAAGATCAGAAGAGTGATAATGACTCCGGGAGCAGGAGACTAAGTTGTCTAAAGTTACACAACGCGATCACAAAGGAGGATCACTGAACCATTTGGGTCACCCTCATGATAGCAGGGTCCCAAGTAAAGATGGAATTGGACATAGGATCAGCCCTAACAGTCATGAATCGACGAGACTACGAGCGGCTATTCTCACACATTCCCTTGAAGGATACTTCCATTGTCTTGACGACATATACAGGGCAAAAAGTATACCCCAGAGGAAAAATAAGGGTGCCTGTTAAATACAACGGCAAGGAAACACAGGAACTGTATCTATATATACTACAAGATGGAGGACCACCATTATTCGGATGTGAATGGATCCAAAAAATACAATTGGATTGGCATTCCATGCAGGCGCTAACTGTGGCTGACAAAAAGGATGACCACGTCACACCTGGACGACTGTCAAAAATTCTAACTGATGCAAAACAGGTGTTCCAGCAAGGACTGGGGACTCTAAAAGGCGTAACGGCAATGATAAAAATTGAAGATAACGCAAACCCAAATATTTTTAAGGCCAGACCGGTACCGTATGCGATCTGGCCAGCCGTTGAAGCAGAGCTGGAGAGTCTGGAGCGTTCGGGTGTGCTGTCCAAGGAGGACTGGAGCGAGTGGGCCACACCCATCGTTCCTGTAATGAAGAAATCATTGAGCAGCACGCCTGGGGAACTGAAGAAGGTTCGCATCTGTGGGGACTTTAAGGTAACTGTGAACCCAGTCCTTCACACAGTACAATATCCACTTCCACGGAGAGAAGATGTTTTCGCCTCACTATCTGGAGGGAAACGCTTTACGAAGATTGATCTGGCCCAAGCAGATCTACAAATGGAGGTAGAAGAAGCATCTGGGAAATACCTCACGATAAACACTCACAAAGGTCTTTACCAGTACAACCGACTGGTATTCGGGGTAGCATCAGCTCCGGCTATTTGGCAGAGGTCGACGGAACAAGTCCTGCAGGGGATCCCGGGGACCCAGTGTTATTTGGATGACATCCTGGTTACGGGCAGAAATGACAGTGACCACCTTGCCAACATGGAGCATGTGCTCACTAGATTACAAGAATATGGGCTACGAGCCAACTGCCCCAAATGCGAGTTTTTCAGGAAACAAATCTCGTATTGTGGTCACATGAGTGATGAAGAGGGGTTACATAAGTCCCCAGACAAGATTGAGGCAGTAGTCAAGACTCGAGCACTGGAAAATGTGTCACAACTGAGGTCGTTCCTTGGGCTGGTGAACTACTACCATAAGTTCTTGCCAAACCTGTCTACTATTCTGCGCCCGCTGAATGCCCTTCTGCAAACTGGAGTAGCATGGAAATGGAGTGATGAGTGTAAGCGTGCCTTTCAGAAATGTAAATGCCTAATCACCTCTAAAGAAGTATTGGCCCACTACAACCCAACACTACCGATTTGGTTGGCATGTGATGTGTCTCCCTATGGCATTGGAGCGCTGCTGTCGCGCAATTTCCTTGACGGTTCAGAGAGCCATTAGCCTTTGCGTCACGCTCGTTAACTTCAGCCGAGCGTAACTACGCCCAGATTGGCAGGGAGGCCCTCAGCCTGGTGTGGGGGGTGAAGAAGTTCAATCACTATCTGCATGGGCAGAAATTCACCTTACTGACTGATCACCAGCCTCTTGTCTCCATCTTTAACCCAAAGAAGGGCGTTCCGGTGAAGACGGCACAACGGCTGCAAAGATGGTCCCTTTTTCTAGGGGCATATCAATACAACATAGAATATAAGGGCATGAAACAGCATGGAAACGCTGATGGGCTGTCGTGCCTGCCACTGCCTACGGTGAATGAAGCACCTGCAGTGGACCCTGTTGAGATATTCCATTCAACCATATTCGAATGTCTACCTGTTACAAACTCAAGTATAGAGGAGGAAACCAGAAATGACCTGATACTCTCTCAGGTCTATGATGTAATGGTGAAGGGATGGCCAGCACATGGCGACTCACTGTTGCCAGCATTCTCGCCAAGGAGAGAACAGCTGTCAGTGTGCCGGGGGACGTTGATGTGTGGATCCCGAGTGGTAATTCCACCCAAGTTGAGAGAAAGAATGTTCAATGAGCTTCATGAGGGTCATCTGGGAGGGGTGAAAATGAAGAGCCTAGCCAGGGCGTTTGTGTGGTGGCCGGGAATCGATGAAGAAATCGAAGAAAAGACCAAGAGATGCACAGGATGCCAGAAAGTCCAAAACGCTGCAGCACAGGTCCTGCTACACCCATGGGAGTGGCCCTCATCTCCATGGCAACGGGTACACGTTGATTTTGCTGGTCCATTTATGGACTCAATGTTTTTAATCGCCATGGATGCACATCCGAAATGGCCAGAGGTCATCAAAATGTCCTCCACCACCATGGAGAAAACTATTGCAGTCCTATGGACCATCTTCGCCAGGAATGGCTTGCCAGAACAGATTTGCTCCGACAATGGACCACAGTTTGTGTCCGAGGATTTCCGGAAGTTATTGAGGAATAATGGGGTAAAGCATTACACATCCGCCCCATATCATCCAGCCACAAATGGATTGGCTGAGAGGTTTGTTCAAACCTTTAAAAAAGCAATAAAGGCGATGTATAATGACAACATACCACTGCAACACAAGATGGATAATTTCCTGTTTGCTTACCGAAATGCGACACATGCAGTCACCAACCAAACTCCAGCCATGATGTTCTTTAACCGCGGGTTAAGATGTCGCCTGGACTTGCTCAAACCAAACATAAGACGAGATGTTGAGAATAAGCAATTCCAGCACATCAATGAAAAGCCAACCAGGAGCTTCAAGATAGGGCAACCAGTCTTGGCCCGTGACTACCAAACAGAAAAATGGCAGCAAGGAACGATATGCACACGGCAGGGACCACTAATGAACACAGTGGACATTGGAGAGAGCATCGTGAGATGCCATGCTGACCAGATTCTAGAGTCACAGGAACAAGGCAAAGCCATACCACGAGCAGGCGCAGCTAGTGATGAACCCAAAGTACAGATTGCGTCTACCTCAGAATCAGTGATATTGGAAGCTGATGAACCAACCAATGACAATGAGCCAGAATCGACTCCGCCGCAAGAACAGGATACTCGAGAAAGGTGCTATCCAGACAGGATCAGGAAGCCGCCTCAAAGACTGAATTTATAAATGATAACTTTCAGCTGATGTATATAGTACAAAGAAAATTGTAATTGTAATTAGTTATTATTCAATTGTTAAATGAATGTTATGTACTCTTTATCTAAAAGGGGAGGAATTGTTGTGTATGTACCTTTAAGGGAGAACTGCTTTTATACTGTAGTACCGGCAGTGACCACACCTGTATATAAAGCCAAAGCAGGCTTCTGTACTTTCAGTTCCAGCATACCCTCTGTTCAGTAAATACCTGTTATTACCGTTCTCCTGCAGTCCGTGTGTTATTGATACGCGGACACTATAAAAGTTGCCTGGACCTTTTGCTCCAGGAGGTAGCCACACCCCTTAGATTAAATAGAGACATAGACTCATAGAGTAATACAGCACAAAAAGAGGCCCTTCATCCCATCGTGTCCGCGCCGGCTATCAAGCCCTGTCTATTCAATCCCATTTTCCAGCACTTGATCCATAGCCTTGTATGCTATGGCTATTCAAGTGCTCATCTAAGTGTTTTTTGTATGTTGTGAGGGTTCCTGCCTCTACCACCCTTTCAGCCAGTGACTTCCAGGTTCCAACGACCCACTGGGTGAAAATATTTTTCCTCAAATCCCCTCTAGACCTCCTGCCTCTTACCTTGAAACTATGCCCCCTGGCTATTGACCCCGCTACTAAGGGGAAAAGCTCCTTTCAGTCTACCCTATCTCTGCCCCCTCATAATTTTGTACACCTCAATAAGGTCCCTTTCATCCTTCTCTGCTTTAAGGAAAACAACCCCAGCATGTCCAGTCTCTATTCATAGCTGAAGCGCTCCAGCCCAGGTAAAATCCTGGTGAATCTCCTCTGCATCCTCCCCAATGCAATCACATCCTTCCTATAGTGTGGTGACCAGAACTGCACAGAGTATTCCAGCTGTGGCCTAACTAGCATTTTGTACAGCTCCATCAAAACTTCGCTGCTCTTACATTCTAAGCCTTGGCTAATGAAGGCAAGTATCCCATATGCCTTTTTAACCACCTTATCTACCTGACCTGCTGCCTTCAGATGTCTATGTACATGCACACCAACGTCTCTCTGATCCTCTCTCCTTCCTAAGGTCCTACCATTCATTGTTTATTCCCTTGCCTTGTTTGTCCTCCAAAAATGCATCACCTCACACTTTTCAGGGTAAAATTCCATTTGCTATTGTTCTGCCCATCTGACCAAACCATGTATGTCGTCCTGTAGCCTGGAGCTTCTCTCCTCGCTTGTTACCACTCCACCAATTATTGTGTCATCTGCGAACTTACTGATCATACCTCCTACATTCATATCTAAATCATCAATGTTCACTACATGCAGCAAGGGACCCAGCACCAATCCCTGTGGTATACCACTGGACACAGGCTTCCTGTCACAAAAACAACCTTCGACCATCACCCTCTGTCTCCTGCCACTAAGCCAATTTTGGATCCAATGTGCCAAATTGGTCACAGAAATGTCTATCTGTTCCCCTTACGAAAGAATCCCCAATCACTATTGCTCTCCCACTCTTTTTGGTCCCCTCCTGTGCAATTGAGCCACTTGTAATGCCACGGACTTGGCACGTGCTGCATTCCCCTGAGAAACCATCTCCCCCATCAGAATCCAAAACGGAAAATCTGTTTGAGATGGAGATGGACCCAGTGGACTCTTGTACTACCTTCCTAGTTCTTTTACTCTGTCTGGTGGTCAGCCATTTCCTGTCTGCCTGTGCACTCTTTACCTGCGGTGTGACCACCTTGTTAAATGTGGTATCCACGAAGATCTCAGCTTCTCTGATGCTACAGGTACTCCACCCGCAGCTCCAGCTCCAAAACACGGATTTCGAGTTGCTGCAGCTGGAGACACTTCCTGCACATGTGTTCACCCTGGACACCTAAAGTGTCCCTGAATTCCCACATAGCACAGGAGGAGCACTCCACGCAGCCGAGCTGCCCTGCCATGTCCTACCATTAATTTACTCCCTTTACTACCTTTAAATTAAAGAATATTAAATATACTAGGGTCCTTACTGCCCTTTAAAAACTACTTACTCTAAACTAGAGTCCTTAATTTGACTTTAACTACTGGACTTTAGAATTGACATGTAGTTAGGGACAGGAGGGTGTGACTGCGAGTGAGGCAGGTATAGGGATACAGGAGGTAGTATTGCAGGACCCTCAGTCCCTGCACTTGTCCAATAGATTCGAGGTTCTTGCAACCCTTGTGGACAAGTGCAGGGACTGCAGGGAGCATGAGCAAACTGACCACGGCACCATGGTACAGGAAGCCATTCAAATGGGTGAAGTAAAAAGGAAGGTGGTTGTTGTAGCCGACAGTATATTTAAGAGGATAGACACTGTTCTCTGCAGCAAGGAGCATGAGTCCTGAAGGCTGTGTTGCCGACCCGATTCCAGGTTAAAGGACATCTCCTCTGGGCTGCTCAAGAACTTGGAGTGGGAGGAGAAGGATCCAGTTGTCGTGGTCCACCTAGCTACCAACTGCATAGGTAGGACAAAGAAAGAAGTTCTGCTGAGAGAGTTTGAACAGCTAGGGACTAAATTATAAAGCAGAACCACAAAGGTAATGACCTTTGGATTGTTACCTGAGCCACGAGCAAATTGGCATTGGGTCAATAGGATCAGGGAGATGAATGTTTGGCTCAAAGATTGGTGTCGGAGAAGTGGTTTTCGATTTTGGGGCACTGGCACCAGTACTGGGGAAAGAGAGAGCTGTTGCGTTGGGACGCACTACACCTGAACCATGCTGGGACCAGAGGTCTAGCAAATCGAATAACTATTGAGGTAGATAGGGGTTTAAACTAAATAAGGGGTGGGAGGATGTCGGGGGAGAGAAAACTAGATTGCTAAAGTTAAAAGACAATGATGCAGTGCAGGAAAGTGATTGGGGTAAGGATAACCAGATTGAGCCAGGACGGGTCAGAGCGTACAAACAAAAGAGTGCACTAACAAATAGGGTCCGGGTAAGAAAAAATGGTAAAAAGATAAATGGGGGATTAGTACAAAAAATGTTAAGACGTCTAACAGTATTAAAAAACAAATCTATAAGCAGTGTATCTGAAGGCATAAATCATTCGCAATAAGCTAGAGGAATTAACAGCGCAAATAGATGTAAATGGATACAGTATAATAGTGATTACGGAGACATGGCTGGGAGCTGAATATTCATGGGTTTCGATATTTAGGAAGGACAGGCAAAAAGGAAAAGGAGGCGGGGTGGCATTGATTGTAAATGATGAAATCAGAGCATAGTGAGGAAGGACATTGGCTCAGAAAATCAAGATGTAGAATCGGTCTGGTTGGAACTAAGAAGCACCACGGGGCAGCAAAAATTGGTGGGAGTTGTCTATAGGCCTTCAAACAGTAGTGGTAATGTAGGGGACAGCATCAAACAGGAAATTAGAGATGCATGTAACAAGGGTACTACAGTAATCGTGGGAGATTTTAATTTACATATAGACTGGCCAATCCATATTAGCAATAATATTGCAGAGGATGAATTCCTGGAGTGTGTACGATATTTTTTTTTAGATCAGTGCATTGAGGAGCTAACTAGAGAAAAGAATATTCTAGATTGGGTATTTTGCAATGAGAAGGGGTTAATTAATTAATTGGTTGAGCGGAGTCCTTTAAGGAAGAGTGACCATAACATGTTAGAATTGTTCATTAAGATGGAAAGTGAAGTAATCCATTCCAAAACTAAAGTTCTAAATCTAAACAAAGGAAACTACGAAGGTATGAGGAGTGAGTTGGCTATGACAGATTGGGGAGATTCATTAAAAGGTATGACGGTGGAAAGGCAATGGCTAACATTTAAGGAATGAAAGCATGAATTGCAATTTCTGGAGCAAAAACACAAAAGGAAAAGCGGCCCAACCATGGCTAACAACAGCAATAAGGACAGTATTACATCCAAAGATGAGTCATTTAAAGTTGGCAGGAAAAGTAGCAAACTACTTTGCGGTCGTAGAAACGCTTATCTATTCCCCTTACAATAGAATCCCCTATTACTATGGCTCTACCCTTCTTTTAGCTCCCGTCCTGTGCAGCAGAACCACGCCTGCTGCCAGGAAGTTGTGCCTGATAGATGGTGGAAAGGCTTTGGGGAGTCAGGATGTGTGACATTAGCCGCAGAATTTTTGCTGCCCCTTGGTGCTTCTTAGCTCCACACAGGCTGATTCTACATCTTGATCTTCTGAGCCAATATCCTTCCTCACTATGCTCTGATTTCATCATTTACAAACAATGCCACCCCACCTCCTTTTCCTTTTTGCCTGTCCTTCCTAAATATCGAAACCCATGAATATTCAGCTCCCAGCCATGTCTCCGTAATCGCTATTGGGAGCAGTTCAGAATTCAGCAAAAAAGGACCAACAGATTGATTAAGAGGGGAATAAAAATAGAATATGAGCGTAAACTTGCAAGGAGCATAAAAGTCGACTGTAAAATCTTCTATAAGTATGCAAAAACAAAAAGATTAGTGAAGACAAATGTAGGTCCCTTACAGTGTCATCGACACTGCTTTCAAGCGGCACTTACTCACCAATAACCTGCTCACTGATGCCCAGTTTGGATTCCACCAAGGCCACTCAGCTCGCGACCTCATTACAGCCCTCATTCAAACATGGACAAAGCAGCTGAATTCCAGAGGTGAGGTGAGAGGGACTGCCCTTTCCATCATGGCAGCATTTGACTGAGTGTGGCATCAAGGAGCCCTAGTAAAACTGAAGTCAATGGGAATCAGGGTGAAAATGCTCCACTGGCTGGAGTCATACCTAGTTCAAAGGACGATGGTTGTGGTGATTGAAGATCAATCATCACAGACCCAGGACATCGCTGCAGGAGTTTGTCAGGGCAGTGCCCTAGGCCCAACCATCTTCAGCTGCTTCATCAATGACCTTTCCTCGAACATAAGGTCAGAAATGGGGATGTTCGCTGATGAGTGCACAGTGTTCCGCGACATTCACAACTTCTCAGAAAATGAAGCAGTCCATTCCCGCACGGAACATGATATCGACAACGTTCAGGCTTGGGTTGATAAGTGGCAGGTAACATTCACGCCACAGAAGTGCCAGTCAATGACTATCTCCAACAAGTGAGAGTCTAACCAGCTCCACTTGACATTCAACGGCATTACCATCGCTGAATCCTCCACCATCAACATCTTGGGGGGGTCACCATTGACCAGCAACTTAACTGGACCAGCCACATAAATACTGTGGCAAAACGAGCCGGTAAGAGGCTCGGTATTCTGCGGCTAATGTCACACATCCTGACTCGCCAAATCCTTTCTACCATCTACAAGGCACAACTTGCTGGCAGCAGGGGTGGTTCTGCTGCACGGGTCGGGAGGAAAAAGAGGGGTAGAGCCATAGTAATAGGGTATTCTATTGTAAGGGGAATAGATAGGCGTTTTTGCGGCCGCAAACCAGACTCCAGGATGGTGTGCTGCCTCCCTGGTGCAAGGGTCAAGGATGTCTCGGAGCAGCTGCAGAACATTTTGGAAGGGGAGGGTGAACAGCCAGTTGTCGCAATGCATATAGGTACCAACGATATAGATAAAAAACGGGATGAGGTTCTAAAAGCTGAATATAGGGAGTTAGGAGGTAAATTAAAAAATAGGACCTCAAAGTTAGTAATCTCAGGATGGCTACCAGTGCCATGTGCCAGTCAGAGTAGAAATAGAAGGATATTTCAGATGAATACATGGCTAGAGGAATGGTGCAAGGGGGAGGGATTCAAACTCCTGGGACATTGGAACCGGTTCTGGCGGAGGTGGAACCAGTACAAACCAGAAAGTTTGCACCTGGGCAGGACCGGGACTTATGTCCTAGGTGGAGTGTTTGCCAGTGGTCCAGGGGAGAGTTAAACTAAAATGGCAGGGGGATGGGAATCTGAGCAGGGAGAGAGAAGAAAGGGAAACAAGGATAGAAGCAAAAGACAGGAAGGAGAAAAACAAAGGTGGCAGTCAGAGAAATCAAGGGTTTAAATTAAACATGGTCACAGTAAATAATAATTCTAAAATGTATAAGAGCGTGAAGAAAACAAGCCTGAAGGCTTTGTGTCTTAATGCGAGGAGCATTCGTAATAAGGTGGATGAATTAGATGCGTAAATAGAGATAAACAAATATGATATGATTGGGATTATGGAAACATGGCTCCAGGGTGACCAAGGCAGGGTACTCAACATCCAGGGGTATTCAATATTCAGGAAAGATAGGCAAAAAGGAAAGGGAGGTGGGGTAGCATTGCTGGTTTAAGAGGGGATTAACACAATTGTAGGGAATGATATTGGCTCTGATGATGTGGAATCTGTATGGGTAGAACTGAGAAATATCAAACGGCAGATAACGGTAGTGGGAGTGGTATATAGACCCCCAAACAGTAATGTGGAGGTTGGGGATGGCATTAAACAGGAAATTAGAGAAGCGTGCAATAAGGGCACAGCAGTTATCATGGGTGACTTTCATCTGCATATAGATTGGGCTAACCAAATTAGTAACAATACTGTGGAGGAGGAATTCCTGGAGTGTATACGGGATGGTTTCCTGGACCAATATGTCGAGAAACCAACTAGAGATCAGGCCATCTTAGACTGGGTATTCTGTAATGAGAAAGGACTAATTAGCAATCTTGTTGTGCGAGGCCCCTTGTGTCAGAGCAATCATAATATGGTAGAATTCTTCATTAAGATAGCGAGTGAAATAATTGACTCAGAGACTAGGGTCCTGAATTTAAATAAAGGAAACTATGATGGTATGAGGCGTGAGTTGGGTAGGATTGATTGGGAAATGTCACTGAAAGTGTTGATGGTGAATAGGCAATGAGAAACATTCAAATATCACATGGATGAACTACAGAATTTGTTCATCCCTGTTTGGCATAAAAATAAAACAAAAAATGTGACTCAACCGAGGCTAACAAGTGAAATTAGGGATAGCATAAGATCTAAGGAGAGGACATATAAATTGGCCAGAAAAAGCAGTAAACCTGAGGATTGGGAGCAGTTTAGGATTCAGCAAAGGAGGACAAAGTGATTAATTAAGAGGGGGAAAATAGCGTATGAGAGTAAACTTGTGGGTAACATAAAAACTGATTGTAAAAGCTTTTATAGATATGTGAAGAGAAATAGATTGGTGAAGTCAAGCATAGGTCCCTTGCTGTCAGAATCAGGAGAATTTATAATGGGGAACAAAGGAGATTGGTTCTGTCTTCACAAAGGAGAATACAAATAACCTCCCAGAGATGTCGGGGAACATAGGGTCTAATGAGAGGGAGGAACTGAAAGAAATCAGTATTTGCACGGAAATGGTGTTAGGGAAATTGACAGGATTGAAGGCCGATAAATACCCAGGGCCTGACAATCTACATCCTAGGATACCTAAGTAAGTAGCCCTAGAAATAGTAGATGCATTGCTGGTCATCTTCCAAAATTCGATAGACTCTGGAACGGTTCCCATGGATTGGAGGGTAGCTAATATTACCCCACTATACAAAAAAGGTGGTAGATTGAAAACGGGGAATTATAGACCAGTACACCTGACATCGTTAGTGGGGAAAATGCTAGAGTCCATTATAAAAGATGTAAGAGCAGAGTACTTGCAAAACAGTGACAGGATCGGACAAAATCAACATGGATTTACAAAAGGTAAATCGTGCTTGTCTAATCTACTGGAACTTTTTGAGGATGTAACTGGTAAAATATTTAAGGGCGAACCAGTGGATGCAGTGTATTTGAACTTTCAGAAGGCTTTCGATAAGGTCCCGCATAAGAGATTAGCATGTAAAGTTAAGCCACTTTGGATTGGGGGCAATGTACTGACTTGGATAGAGAACTGGTTGGCAGACAGAAAGAAAAGTGTTGGAATAAATGGGTCTTTTTCCGAGTGGCAGGCAGTGACTAGTGGGGTACCGCAGGGACCGGTCCTAGTACCCCAGCTATTCACAATATATATTAATGATCTAGATGAGGGAACTAGATGTAATATGTCCAAGTTTGCAGATGCCACAAAGCTGGGTGGTTGTGTGTGCTGTGAGGAGGATGCCGAGAAACTCCAGCATGATTTGGACAGGTTGGGAGATTGGGCAGAATCATTGCAGATGCAATATAATGTAGATAAATGCGAGGTTATCCACTTTGGTGTCAAAAAGGAAGGCAGATTATTATCTGAATGGCAATAGATTGGTAGAAGGGGAAGTGTAAAGAGACCTGGGTGTCCTTGTGCTGAAGGTAAGCATGCAGGTGCAGCAGACGGTTAAGAAGGCAAATGGTAGGTTAGCCTTCGTAGTGAGAGCGTTCGAGTACAGGAACAAGGATGTCTTGCTGCAGTTGTACAGGGCCTTGGTGAGACCACACCTTGTGTATTGTGTGCAGTTTTGGTCACCTTATCTCAGGAAGGATGTTCTTGCCATGGAGGGAGTACAGTGAAGATTCACAAGGCTGATACCTGGGAAGGCAGGATTGACATATGAGGAGAGATTGGGTCGATTGGGCTTATACTCGCTGGAGTTTAGAAGAATGAGAGGGGATCTCATTGAAACTTATAAAGTTCTAGCAGGACTAGACAGACTAGATGCAGGAAGGATGTTCCCGATGGCTGGGTTGTCCAGAACCAGGGGTCACAGTCTAAGGATAAGTGGTAAGCCATATATGACAGAGATGAGGAGGAATTTCTTCACCCAGAGAGTGGTGAACCTGTGGAATTCTCTACCACAGAAGGCAGTTGAGGCCGATTCATTAAATATATTCAAGAATGTGTTAGATATATTTCTTAAGGCTAAAGGGATCAAGGAATATGGACAGAAGTCAGGGACAGGGTACTGAATTTGGATGATCAGCCATGATCTCATTGAATGGCGGAGCAGGCTCGAGGGGCTGAATGGCCTACTCCTGCTCCTATCTTCTATGTTTCTATGTTTCTATGTGATGTAATATTCTCCAATTGCCTGGATGAGTGCTGCTCCAAAAACAGTCAAGAAACTCGACAACATCGAGGACAGAGCAGCCCATTTAATTAGCACCCATTCCACCACCTTGAACATTCACACATTCCACCACCGGCTTACTGTGACTGCTGTGTGTACCATCTATGAGATGCACTGCAGCAACTCGCCAAGGCTTCTTCGGCAACACCTCCTAAACCCACGACTGCTTCCACATAGGGCAGCAGGCGCATGGGAACACCACCACCTCCAAGTTCCCCTCCAAGTCACACACCATCCTGACTTAGAGGTATATCATGAATTCTTCATCGTCGCTGGGTCAAAATCCTGGAATTCCCTACCTAACAGCACGGTGGAAGTACGTTCAACACACTGACTGCAACAGTTCAAGAATGTGGCTCACCTCCCCCTTCTCCAGGACAACTAGGAATGGGCAATAGATGCTGGCCTTGCCAGAGACGCCCAGATCCCATAGGCAAATTTAAAAAAAGAAAGGGGAGAATTTATAATGGGGAACAAGGAAATGGCTGAAGAATTAATCAAATACTTAGGTTCTGTCTTCACGGAAGAGGACACAAATAACTTCCCAGAAATGCTAGGGAACCAAGGGTCTAGTGAGAAGGAGGAATTAATGGAAATTAGTATTAGTAAAAAAAAGTGCTGCAGAAATTAATGGGACTGAAAGCCGATAAATCCCCATGGCCTGATAATCTGCATCCCAGAATATTAAAACAGGTAGCCATGGAAATAGTGGATGCATTGGTTGTCATTTTCCAAAATTCTATAGATTATGGAACAGTTCCTGCAGATTGGAGGGTGGCAACCCCACTATTTAAAAAAGGAGAGAGAGAGAAATCAGGGAACAAGAGACTGGTTAGCTTAACATCAGGAGAAGGGAAAATGCTGGAGTCTATTATAAAGGATGTGATAACAGGACACTCAGAAAATATCAACGGGTTTAGACAAAGTCAACATGGATTTATGAAAGCGAAATCGTGTTTGACAAATCTACTGGATTATTTTGAGGATGTAAGTGCTAGTATAGATAAGGGATAACCAGTGGATGTAGAGTATTTGGATTTTCTGAATGTCTTTTGACATAATAAAATTCACTACGTACTTGGTTTGAGCATAGAGCAAGGCTTTAATCAACTTGTTTCAGAACATGGAAGTCTAGTTGTATTCCACTAGCTCCTTGTCTTACAAAATGTGCCTGGCAAGCTGGGGCCAACGCCTGAGTATTTATACCCCTTGGACGGCGCCAGCAGCTGGCCGCCCAGCGTTATTTCATAAATAGTTTCTTGATGATGAGATTTATCACATTCTTCCTGCCTAAAAGATTTGGAAGTCTGACGACTTCCTCTTAACGGATTAGGTGGACAACGAATAGCTGCAGTCTATTAGATTTTTGGTTATGGCCAGAAGGCACGTCTCCCCGGACCTTGCCTGGGTCCCTCGGCCGCTTGATTCATGCCAGTGGATCAACAGGGCCCGTGTTGCTCTGATCGACCCGAGGGAGGCTGGGGAGAGCATGACGCTGGGTGCGGGTCCCCACAGGCACAGAACTGGCATCGTCCCATTGGTTAGCCAGAGATTGACCAGCATCCTGGCCTGGGATGGCCATCCCATGGGGAGCGCTCGGCTCCCCAAGCCGATCTGGCAGGGCAGCTGGCAGGTCCCTTGATGTCCCAGGTAGGGCATCATCCCTGCGGGTCCCTCCATCAGTCAGGTCCGCAGAACTGGCCGGACAGGAAGCCAGGTCCCAGAGCGAAATGGGGGACTCCGGCCATCAGGGTACCGCAAGTGGGCGTACGTGGGGTTGACGTCCATAAATTCTACCTCGTCAACTAGAGAATCAGTTTTCGATGATCAGACGAATCCTTGGAGCAGCAGGGGGCCAGGAGCTACCAACCATGATGGTAGGGATGTCCCATGGGTGGAGCGACGCTGAAAGCTGAAGAATCGCTCGTGAGGTGTGACATTGGTAGAAGTAGAAAGGGGAGACCTGATGGAATGCAATGCATCAGGGAGCATAGTTTCCCACTGCTGGTCTGGTAGATTGCATGACCTCAGCGCAAGATGAACAGTGTTCCAAATGATAGCGTTGTATCTCTCAACCTGTTCGTTACCAATGGGATGGGATGGTGTTGTTTTACTTGTGGTGATTCCCTGTTGGAAGAGATAACTTTTGAGTTCACCTGACATGAAGGAGGGACCCCGATCAGAGTGAATGAGATTGGCCATACCGCAAAGGGAAAAGACTTGATCAAGGCATTTCATCACTGTGGAAGTAAACACATTGGGACAGGGGAAAGCAAAGGGAAAGCATGAATATTCATCCACCATAGTCAGTAAGTAGGTGTTCGGCGTTGAGGAAGGCAATGGCCCTTTAAATTCAATGCTGAGTCGCTGCATAGGCTGCATAGCATGTATGAGCGAGCCATCCGATGGACGGAAGAATTGCGGTTTTAACTCCATACAAATTTTACAGGAGGAGCATGTTGTTTTCACATCTTCAGTAGAAAATGGGAGATTTTTAGATCGCACAAAATGCAACATACGGGTAACGCCAGGATGGCATAAGTCAGTATGAAGTTCCACCAGAGTCGAAGTTGACATAGAAGAGCAGAATGCCCGCATGAGGGTATCCGGGGCCACATTCTCTTTGCCGGGTTGATAATGCATGGTGTATCCAAAGGCAGCCAAATCCATCCTCCAGAGTTGTATTTTGTTATTCTTGATCTTAGTGCATTTCCGGTTATCCAGCATAAAGGCCACAGAGCGCTGATCAGTTATAAGTGTGAAATGGCGATGAGCGAGAAAATGACTGCCTTTACGTACTGCTTCGATGATGGACATAGCCTCCTTCTCAACAGGAGGGTATGGAGCTCGCAGTCCTGCAAATTTCTGGACAGAAATGCAACGGGTTGACCACCTTGATTCAAGGTAGCAGAGATCGCCACATCCGATGCATCGCACTCGACCACGAAAGGAAGATTTTCATCAATGGAATGAAGTGTGGCTTTTTCCAGTTGTCGCTTGAGGAGGTTGAAAGCTGAAATAGCTGTTGCCTCCAATGGAAATTACGTTGCGTGAAGCAGGGGCTGGAACTTGTCGGAGAAGTGGGGTATCCATTTTGCATAATAGGCGAACATGCCGAGTGCCCGACAAAGAGCCGAGATTCATAGGGGGAGGGAGCTCTTAAAGCGGATGAAGTCATTCCGGATCCGGTTTGATAACATTGTTGCCCACCCAGCAGCCAAGGATGTTGACTGATGGTACTGATTTCACAGATTTGGACTCATTTAAGGTTAAGTTGCAATGACGGAGAACGGCAAAAAATTTCTGGAGGTTGGCACCATGCTCCTTTCGGTCATGACCAGCAATGGTGATATTCTCCAGATATGGAAAAGGGTCCATTAAGTTCTCCTGCTTGACTAGGTTATCCATTGCCCATTGAAAGATGGCCACCCCATTGGTGACCCCAAATGGAAGGTGACAAAACTGATAAAGCCGACCATTGGCCTCAAAGGCCGTATACTTTATGTCAGAGTCCTTTAACGGTACTTGATGATATGCGCTCTTTAAATAAAAAGTTGAAAATATCTTGTAGTTGGCAAGGTTATTGACCATCTCATCGATGCGTGGTAGTGGGTAGGCATCCAGGTCGGTATACTGGTTAATAGTTTGCGAGAAATCAATGCAAAGACCTTTCTTGTGTTGCTCCAGAGGATTTTTAACAATGATGACTTGAGTCCACCAGGAAGATGAACATGGCTCAATGATACCGTCAGCTAGAAGGCGAGAGATTTCTGCCTCGATCTTGGCTGAAACGTCGTGATTTAGTGACGATGCGCTTACATCGGGGGGAAAGATTGGCAAACAAGAAGGGCTCGTCGAGCAAAGCCGAAAGCGCACAAAACAGTACTTTGGAAATAGTAAGCTCCGGCTTTGACCCTCGAAACTCAAAAGTGAGTCTTTTGTATTAATTCTGGAACTCCTGTCCCAGGAGCACATCACTGCATAGGTTCTTGAGCACCCCGAGCGGGGTGGATAAATAAGTGCGGCCATTGAGAATAAGGTCGACAAGACAAAAGCCGGAAGAATTGGTGGTCAGTGTCGTCAGAGCCATTGCAATTTCCCTGTCCGAGGGGTAAATATGCAGTTTTAACTTACTGACAGCCTGCTCACTAATGAAGCTGTTGGAGCTGCATGAGTCGATTAGTGCACTCAAAATGTGTCAATTTACCAAAGTCTTCATGGCTGCATGGGACAAACTTTGGGGAAAAACAGCTGTGATGGGAGGAGGGGCAGTTTTACCCTTGACAGCTGTAACCTTAGTAGCGGTTCTTGGGGGAGGAGCAGTTTTATAGATAGTAGCTGCAAAACTAACAGGAGCTCTCGACTGGTATACCTTAGAAAAGTGGCCTTTCTTACTAACAGCGGCTCTTGACTGGCATACCTTAGAAAAGTGACCTTTCTTGCTGCAATGTTGCAGGTCGCATTACGAGCAGGACGAAATTTCCTATAATGGAATGCACCTCCACAGAAGAAACACTTCCTTCCAGATTGCCAAGATGCCGCTAGGGCGGTGTCATCATCACTGTAGGTTTCTAGGGTAGGGTTGTCATCAGCCGGGTTGGAATCATCATCCCTGAGGGCTTCCTCCCGAGGCCTATTGAAAGAGTCACTAAAAGAGATAGCAGCAGCCCGTGCATGTGGTTAAAGATGGGTGTCTGCATTCCTCTTTGCTAAGTCCAGAGAACATGCCTGGTCATAGGCAGCCTGTAACTTGAGGGTTTTATTCTCCAACAGACGCTGATGTATGAAGGGAGGCGCAATACCAGTAATAAAGGAATCACAAATTAACTCCTCCTGGTACTGCTCAGCTGTAACAGCTTTAAGAGTACAATCCTTGCTGAGCCTGCAAAGTTTCTGAAGGAATTCATCAAGTGAGTTGTTGTCGAGTTGTGGCCAGTAGATGCCACGCAAAAATTTCATTTGGGGACTTGACATATAGCTGCTGTAGTATTTAGATAGCGGCATCATAGTCTACACAGTCTTCGATATAATCAAACACATGAGGGGATACATAATTAGCAAGTATCTCAATTTATCAGGAACATTTTCACCACACACCCTGAGGAAGTTGCTGAAAGTACGATACCAGTGTTTCCATACCTTAGCAGCTGTAAGTGAATTCGGGTCCAGGTCAAGACGGGCGGGGCTGAGTAGTTTCTCCATGATGGATCGATTACTTGTCTGAGTTCCCTTCTATGGTTCGAGTCATAGCTGGCTGTTCCCGAAATCACCCAAAGCGTGGAGTCAATATCAAGTTGATTAAATTGACGTAATAAAACTCACTACGTACTTGGTTTGAGCATAAAGCAAGGCTTTAATCAACTTGTTTCAGAACATGGAAGTTCAGTTGTTTTCAACTAGCTCCTTGTCTTACAAAATGCCCCTGGAAAGCTGGGGCCAATTCCCGAGTATTTATACTCCTTGGACGGTGTCAACAGCTGGCCGTCCAGCATTATTTCATAAGTAGTTTCTTGATGATGAGATTTATAACACCTTTGATAAAGTCCCACATAAGAGGTTAGTGTGCTAAATTAAAGCACATGGCATTCGGGGTAATATACTGGTATGGATTGAAAATTGGTTAACAGACAAGAAACAGAGTAGGAATAAATTGGACTTTTTCGGGATGGCAGGCATTGACTAGTGGGGTACTGCAGGGATCAGTGCTTGGTCCCCAGCTATTCACAATATACATCAATGATGATTTGGATGAAGGATGCAAATGTAATATTTCCAAGTTTGCCTACGACACAAATCTAGGTGAGATTGCGAGTTGTGGGGAGGATCCAAAGAGGCTTCAAGGAGGTTTAGACAAGTTGAGTTAGTGGGCAACTACATGGCAGATGCAGTATAACGTGGAATAACGTGAAGCTATCCACTTCGGTCAGAAAAACAGAGGCAGAATATGACTTAAATGGTGATAGATTGGGAAATGTTGATGTACAAAGGGAGCTGGCTGTCCTTGTACACAGTCACTGAAGCAAGCATGCATGTGCAGCAAGCAGCTACGAAGGCAAATCATATCTTGGCCTTCATTGCAAGAGGATTTGAGTACAGGAGCAAGGATGTCATACTACAGATATACAGGGCCTTGGTGAGGCCACGCCTGGAGTACTGTGTGCAGTTTTGTTATCCTTACATAAGAAAGGATATACTTGCTATAGAGGGAGTGCAGCGAAGATTCCTCAGACTGATTCCTGGGTTGGCAGGATTGTCATATGAGGAGAGATTGAGTCGACCAGGCCCTAACCCTAACCCTAACCCTAACTACAGTTTAGAAGGATGAGAGGGGATCTCATTGAAACGTATAACATTCTCACAGGGCTAGATAGACTGGATGCAGGGAGGATGTTTCCCCTGGCTGGGGGTTCTAGAATGAGGCTTCACAGTCTCAGGATACGGGGTAGGACATTTAGGGCTGAGATGAGGAGAAATTTCTTCAATCAGAGGTGTGTGAATCTGTGGAATTCTCTACCACAGAAGGCTGAGGAGGCCAAGTCACTGAATATAATGAAGAAGGAGATAAATAGATTTCTAGACACAAGAGGCATCAAAGGGTATGAGGAGAGAGCGGGAATATAGTATTGAGATAGAGGATCAGCCATGATCATATTGAATGGTGGAGCAGGCTCGAAGGGCCGAATGGCCTACTCCTGCTCCTATTTGTCTATGTTTCTATGTAACCCAGGGTCCATTCCATCGTCTTCCTCAGCCTTTCCCTCCAAATCAAAATGTTGTCCAATTCATCACACTTGTTGCGCTTTCCAACCATAGTTACAATGGGAGTTCTGTTCTCTACCCAGCCTTCTGTTCCTGAGTTGGTTAGAGGGCAACGTCATAATGTGACTAAAGGAGAAGAACTCCTCAAAATATCCTCCATGATCTCCTCCCACCTGCAGCTCAAAGGTTCAAAACACTGTAACAAGGGATAACTTTAATTAGCCACACCCCTCTTAAAAAAGTTTCAAAAATGGGGAAATTCAATTTTAAAATGCATCACTTTAGCTAAATTATGTTTATGTTTGAACTCAGTGGCCAGAAAATTCCATTTCGAGATCCTTCCTTTTGTTTCTCTCTCACACCTGGCAGCTATCTTTTGCCCTGCCAGTACACTTTACACCTAATCACAGCCTATTACCATCTCGTCTAGCTTCTAATCTCTTTTACTTCTTTTGGTTCTTTAATTCTTTTGTCCGATCGCAGCCCTGCCTTCGATCTAGTTCCTTTTCTCTCCAGTTTTGAAGAAGGGTCAAACCCGAAACGTCAACTCAAATTTCTCTCCACGGATGTTGCCTGACTTGCTGAGTTTTTCCAGCATTTTCTGTTGTTATATCAGCTGAATAGTGTTGTCCATGTAGGAACTTCGTGGAAGGGATCTGACCAATTTAACAGCCATGGTGTAGAGTTGTCGGCGAAAAAAACTAAAGCGCCAGCATTTAGAACACGCCTAATGTTTGTTCTAAATTTTGTATAATGTCGAGAAATATAAAGAATGGACCTGATATAGCGCCTTCAGACGAAGGCATTGTACATTCCAGATGTTAAGAAATGTTACACGGCAAATATGAAGTTTAGTTGCGGTTGAATGTGACCATTACGCGTATGCGGCGCTTTCACAGGATGTTGCAATGAGCAGAGCTAAATTTGACATTTGAACTGCTGCTGTGTAGAGGTGAATTTATGAGCCACATTTTTTATTTAGCTAGAGAACGTGATGCGCTCGTGTCATTATTTCCGAACATGTTTAAGTACTGCAAAAACCACACGGTCAAAGCCTTCGCTATTTCCCTACGTTTTATCAGACTACGTGATAAGTCGAACATACAGACATTTCAGGCTGCTATATCTGATTATGTTATATTCCGGTATCGGGTTATTAAATTAATCCTTACCCCAATTATATATTCTCCAATTGAAACAATTAGTTCGGCAGCCAGAGCTCACAGATTAATGGCAAAATAATTGGCAAAAGAACTAGAAGGGAAATTAGGAGAATTCTTTTGATACAGATGTTGTTAGTATGCAGAATGCATTGCTTGAAGGAGTGGTGGAAGCAGATTCCATAAGAACTTTCAAACGACAATTAGAGATGTACTTGAAGAAGATTAACTTGCAGCATTATCAGTAAAAAGCTGAGGTGCGGGATTAAATTGGACAGCTCTGTTAAAGAGCCGGCATAGGCACATCGGGCAGAATGGCCTCCTTCTTTGCTGTAAGATTCTATGTTTGTACGATTCTATGATTACTATTAGGTGAAGAAATCGAATGGAAAAAATAACTTAATTTTAGGTAAACATTTCCTGAAAATTTACTTCAAGTTTTCACATTATGTCACAGCGGAACATTTGGTATTGCAATTAGAAACAGAAACATAGAAAAATAGGAGCAGGGTAGGCCATTCGGCCATTCGAGTCTGCTTCGCCATTCAATATGATCATGGCTGATCCTCTATCTCAATACCATATTCCTGCTCTCTCCCCATACCCCTTGGTGCCTTTTGTGTTTAAAATGTATCTATCACCTTCTTAAATATATTCAGTGACTTGGCCTCCACAACCTTCTCTGGTAGAGAATTCCATAGTTACACCAAACTCTGAGTGAAGAAATTTCTTCTCACCTCAGTACTAAATGTCATGTCCTACCCTGTATCCTGAGATTGTGACCCCTCGTTCTAGACCCCCTGCGTCCAGACTGTCTAGCCCTGTCAGAATGTTATGCGTTTCAATGAGATCCCCTCTCATTCTTCTAAACTCTCGTGAATACAGGCCTAGTCGACCCAATCTCTCCTCATACGACGGTCCTGCCATCCCAGGAATCAGTCTGGTGAACATTCACTGCAATCCCTCTATGGCAAGTATATCCTTTCTTAGGTGAGGAGACAAAAACTACACACAGTACTCCAGGTGTGGTCTCACCAGGGCCCTGTATAACTGTAGTAAGACATCATTGCTCCTGTACTGAAATCCTCTTGCAATGAAGGCCAACTTAGCATTTGTCTTCCTAACTGCTTGCTGCACCTGCACGTTTGATTTCAGTGACTGGTGTACAAGGACACCCAAGCCCCTCTGTACATCAACATTTCCCAATCTATCATCATTTAAATAGTTATTCCTACCGACGTGGATAACTTCACGTGTAAGCCTTCTTGGAAATGCCTATCGTCATCCAACCCAGAGACTTAGAAAAACCTTTCTGTTCACCTTATCACATTTAAATTCAGAGTAAAACTGCGCATTCAAACGCCACCAATGAGAATACGAGACAATCAGTTCCGAGTTCGCTTTCAGTCGCATTTATAAGTCCAAAATCATATCCGAATTACTTTGTTTATTGGCATCATGGTACCATCAAACATACACATGAAATAGTTTCGACAAATCTGAAGTGGTTTCAATACATTTAACCTTACCCCCAGATACAACAGCCAAGTGGGATGCTATTTTAGATCTAATTATATTCATTTCCTCCCTAATGGTTTCTCAATTTGCCCTTTGGGAAGAGGACCACAGAAAACTGGATTTGGTCTGTGGTCTGTGATCTGCTGTTGGAGTCACATTGATCTGCACGCAAGCGAGGGAGTAAAATTCAACCTTAGCGGGGGCGCAGAATGGGTGGTCGTGGATCGACCACCGATTATACTCTGGCCGGGATTATGCTGACCTCGGCTCGTCCCTGACGGGCGACGCCGCTGGCGGGCCCCGACCCAGCTGCTCGCTCCCGTACGCGGTACAAAATGAATTTCCCTTGATGGGGCTTGTTTCCCGGCCAACTGGAGGAAGCGGGTCTGGAGACGTCATTCGATGTTGCGTCATCCGCCCGTTTCCTTCAAGGGACCATGGCCAACTTTAATTTGACATTTGTGCTGTCAGTGTTCTACAGCACTGAGGTGCTGCAAACACTGACAAGCATTGCACTAAGGCACAGGGCTCCACCAAGTTCTCCCATGACTCCCTGCATATGCTTATGGAGGGAGTCACAGCATGCAGGGAGGTCCACGTCCCTTACAATCGGCAGAAGAGACCTCCCCAGGAGATCAACACAGCCTGGTTACACATTGCAAAAGAGGGCTCAAGCATTGATGTGGTCAGGAGGATCTGGGTGCAGTGCCGCAAATGTTTCAAAGATCTCAGTAGATCAAGAAACGTTAGTAGAAAGCCACACTCAACCTCATCCTGCACTCATCGCATCCCCATCACTCTGCCTTCCCCACCCTACTCTTGCACATCTTTACACACCATCTTAACTTGCACCTCCACCCATCCCTCTGTATCTACATTATCACTTCCCCATCTCACTAGCCACCCGTCACACTCACCCACATCCTACTGCAAGCATACATCTAACACACAAGGGTAGTTTCTGTTAATGTGCTGTCAAACATTGAAATCTTTATTTTCAACAATGTCCGTTCTTGGACAGATTCGTGTGCACCTTTTAAAGGGTCTTAGTGAGTTGCAGTGAATTGTGAGATATAACATCCCCTCCCCCACCCCACCCCCTGCCTATTGTGATGAGTGTGAAAGGAATGGCTTGGACATTGTAGGGATGCTGGTGTGGGGTTGTGCCAACCTGGTGCAAGATGTGGCAGCCAGGGTGTACAGTGTTAAGTGAAGCTACTCTGGACATGGTGAGTCCACCGCTGGCATCAAAGGCTGCAATGTGCACGGGTAATGAAGCACTGTATCCAGAGCAGCATCAATTGATTGCGGAGAAGGTTGATGTGGATCTTGGTGCTGCTAGTGTTCCCGGTGATGCTGGTGTTGGGGCTGATCGTTTTGGGATTCTGAGGACCAAGGTGAGATCTTTTCTGAAGGAATAGATGGCAGGTGAGGTTGAGATGACAGAAATGATCTGTCAATGTTGAGATAGATTGTTCCAAAGTGGTGACAGTGCATAGAGAGATTGCTCCAAACACTGGAAAAGTGCACAAAGCTCAAAAGAGGGTTCTAAATACTGAAGGCTGAAGCTTCTGAAATCGGAAACTGACCAGCTGTAAAATGGCTGGTTTTAAACCACTTTTGCTGCTGTCACCTATTGAAAGAAATGTAGAGTTGTTCAGAACCCGACATATTTATCTGGCGTGATCCCCGAGCGACGGGAATCTCGTGGAAAACTTGGCAAAATGCTTTGGAACTAGGAACATTGCCATTTAAATACTTTAAACACTCTCCTAAGAAGCACAACTGATTGACCCACTGTTTAGTGGCGTGTCTGCAAAGTGCACGCAGAAATGGCACTTGGGAAACTGAAAAGGAGACAGGTTCAGAGTGGGATACCGGCTGGCTATCAATCTTCTTGATTTTGACAGTGGACCCGCCTCCAAACCCGCCCTCTGAGCGTCAACAAAATTCTGCTGGATTTTACCAACCTCGGGGGGTCTGTGGCGGGCGAGGTCGGTGGCAGCTCCCGACACCGCTGCTCTCTCTATCCCGCTGTCCAAAATGGTTTTCCCCTGGCTGATAGAAGTGATCTGTCAATGATTAGAGAGTTTGATCCAATGAGGTGACACTGGATAGAGAGTTTACTCCAAACACTTGCAATCTGCATAAAGCTCAATCTGTCTTCCAAAGGCAGTAAGCAACAGCTTCTGAGCTTGGAAAGTGAACAGATGTGAGTTGGGAGCTTTTATAGCACATTTCAAGCTGTCAAGTAATGAGATGATTCCATGGTCATACAACTCCAGACCTGCTTACCAGAAATGATCCCCGAGCAGCGTGGACCACGTGGGCGACCTCATAAAATGTAAAGGTCTGCTCAATCTACTACTTAATGGGCTTTTAACAGCGTCATTGTGACTTGAATTGCAGCCCCTGCTATTGCATGCTGAATCTGTTCAGTGCTGACAGGACATTTGGGAAAGGGGCATGGCAGTGGATTGAAAGCAACGTCCCGACCCGCAGTCAGAAAAAACATGTCCCACACGACCCAGCACCGAACATGCACACGGAACCCCTCGGAAATTCCCTCTGATGTATTTCAATGGAAGTGCCAGTGTTCATAAAATTTGCTGGCCATAAACTGGGTGGGGGGACTTCAATGTACATTACCAAGAGTCACGTGGTAGCACCACTACTGACCAAGCTGGCTGAGTCCTGAAGGACATAGCTGCCAGACTTAGCTTGTCACAGGTGATGACAGAACCAAAATGAGGGAGAAAGCCAGTTGACCTCGTCCTCCCCAATCTACCTATCGAAGATGCATCTGTCCATGACAGTACTGGTAGGAGTCAACACCGCAGGTTCCTTGTGGAAACAAAGTCCCATCTTCAGATTGTGGACACCTTTCATCGTGTTATGTGGCGCAGCCAGCGTGCAAAATGGGATAAATTCAGGACAGATCTAGCAGCTGAAAAATGGGCATCCATGAGGCGTTGCGCGCCAAGAGCAGCAGCAGCAGCAGCAGAAAGGCATGTCCCTTACTCTACCATTGCCATCAAGCCAGGCGACCAACAATGGTTCAACAAGCAGTTTAGAAGAGCATGCCAGGAGCAGTACCAGGCTTATCTGAAAATGAGGTGCCAACCTGGTGAAGCTACAACACAGGACGTGCATGCTAAACAGTGGAAGTAGCATACTATAGACATAGAAAAGCAATCCCACAATTAAAGGATCAGATCAAAGCTCTGCAGTCCTGCCACATCCAGTTGTGAATGGTGGCGGATAAGTAAACAACTAACAGGTGGAGGAGGTTTCATGATAATCCCCATCCTCAATGATGATGGAACCATGCACTTGAGTGCAAAAAACAAGGCTGAGGGCCTCGACAACATCCCGAATGTAGTGTTAAATATTTGTGCTCCAGAACTAGCCACTAGCTAAGATGTTCCAGTAAAGCTACAACACTGGCATCTAACTGACAAAGTGGAAAATTGCCCATGCATGTCCTGTCCACAAAAAGAATGACAAACCGACCAATTACTGCCCCATCAGCCTACTCGCAATCATCAGCAAAGTGATGGAAATTGTCATTGACAATGCTATCAAGCGCCACCTACTCACCAATGTGTGGCACAATTACTGTGCTAAATGGAATAGTTTCAGAACAGATCTAGCACTACTACCGAGATAGCACGTTTATTGTTTCTTAATGCCAATCAATTAGATTCTGTCTTTGACCCCTGAAGGGCATTTTCTTTTTCTAGCCTTGTAATATTTTCCTTCATCAAAACTGATACCCATCCTCCTTTTTTGCTTCCCTATCTTTCCTGAATATTTTGTACCCTGGAATATTAAACATCCAATACGCCCCCTTTTGAAACAGGTCTGTTATCGCCACTGCATCATATTCCCAAGTGACTATTGACGCCTTTATCTCACCAAATTTATTAACTACGCTTTGTGAATTTACACACCTACACTACAAATCTAATTAGACCACTTTGTATTTTCGACGACCTACCTAATTCTGAATTATTTCTAATTCAACTGTCTCTCCCAGCACTCTGTGCTTTTAAAAACTACATCTTGGTGCCCAACCCCCAGCCGATTAAGTTTAAACCCTTCCCCACAACACTCGTTTTCTTGATCAGTTTGTTTCCATCCCAGCGAGGAAGAAGGCGTTGCTGGAAAGAGTCATAGAGACATAGGCCTAGAAATTCAGTTGGCTGCGCCAGCCATTAGCGCCTTTGGAGGAGTAGATCTCGAGCGCTAGGCGCTTAGCGCCCGGGCGCAGCGCGATCTGCGCCTCGCCCCAACTTCAGTAGACAGATAGCACCGGTGCAAAGTCATTGCGCGTGCTCATCTCCGCGTGCAGGTCATGACGTCATTTCGTCGTGCAATGCCCTTTTTGCGCCCGGAACCGGAACTTCACTCGCGCCGCCCCATTGTGCGCCTGGCGGCCCGAATGACTGTGAAGTGGAACGGTACGCAGCCGTGGTGGGCCGCGGGGAGCGCAAATTAAAGGGCACTCCTGCAGTAGAAAAGGCAGCCATTTTGCAACACTCCTTTGGGAGGAGGAGGAGGAGGAGGAGTCCACCCTTCCCCTTTAAGAGTTCACCGGAGCCAGAGTGTCTCCCAGCAATCAGCAGCTTGCCACACCTGCCCTGCGCCCAACTTCCGGTGTTAGCGCCCCGGGCTGCCGGCTAAGCGCCTAATGATAGTCGTGCATCGCCTGTTTTAGCGCAGCAGCAACCTCTTAGGGCAATGCAACTGAATATCGGCAAAGGGGGCTCGACTTAGCGCCGGGCGCAAACTTTAGTGGCCGCCCGACTTTACCGCCCCAAAAGTGGCTATAATGAATTTCTAGGCCATAGACTCATAACAGCACAGAAGGAGGCCATTCGGCCATCGAGTCCGTGCCGGCTGTCTGTAGAGCAGCCCAGTCAGTCCTATTTCCCCTCTCTATCCCCGTAGCCCTGCAAGGTTATTTCCCTCAAGTGCCTATTCAGTCTCCCCTTGAAAACATTGAGAGTCTCCGCTTCCACCACATCCGTCGGCAGCGAATTCCAGGTCATCACCACTCGCTGTTTAAAAAAGCTTTTCCTCACATCACTCCCCCTGTATCTCTTGCCCCAAACCGTAAATCTGTGCCACTAGTCCTTGTACCATCAACTAGTGGGAAGAGCCTCTCCCCATCTAGCCTATCTAAACACGTCAAAATCTTGTACTCCTCTATCAAATCGCCGCTCAACCTCCTTTGCTCGAATGAAAACAAATCATTCTTTCCCAAACTGTCCTTGTAGCTAAGATCCCCCATCCCCGGAACCATTCTGGTAAACCACCTCTGCACCCTCTCAAGGGCCTTCACATCCTTCCTAAGGACTGTTGAACAAAACTGGATGCAATACTCCAGTTGTGGCCGCACCAGCGCTTTATAAAGGTTCAATATAGCTTCTCTACTTTTGTACTCAATACCTCTATTTATGAAGCCCAGGTTTCCATATGCTTTGTTAACCAATTTCTCAATATGTCCTGCCACATTCAGGGACCTATGCACATTAAATCCCAGGTCCCTCTGCCCCTGCACATTCTTTAATACTGTGCGATTAATTGTATATTGCCTCTCCCTGTTCCTTCTGCAAAACTGCATCACCTGACACTTCTCTGTATTAATATAGAAACATAGAAACATAGAAGATAGGAGTAGGAGTAGGCCATTCGACCCCTCGAGCCTGCTCCTCCATTCAATGCGATCCTGGCTGATCATCCAAATTCAGTACCCAGACCCTGCTTTCTCCCCATAATCCTTGATCCCTTCAGCCTTAAGAAATATATCCAACTACTTCTTGAATATATTTAATGAACTGGCCTTCACCGCCTTCTGTGTTAGAGAGTTCCACAGGTTCGCCACTCTCTGGATGAAGACATTCCTCCTCATTTCTGTCCAAAATGGCCTACCCTTTATCCTTAGACTGTGTCCCCTGGTTCTGGACTCCCCGACCATCGGGAGCATCCTTCCTGCATCTAGTCTGTCCAGTCCTGTCAGAATTTTAGAAGTTTCAATGAGATCACCTCTTATTCTTCTAAACTCCAGCGAGTAGAAGCACAATCGACACACTCTCTCCTCATACGTCATTCCTGCCATCCCAGGTACCAGCCTGGTGAATCTTCGCTGAACTCCTTCCATGGCAAGAACATCCTTCCTCAGATAAGGCTACCAAAACTGCACACAATACTCAAGATGTGGTCTCACCAAGGCTCTGTAAAACTGCAGCAAGACATCCTTGTTCCTGTACTCAAACCCTCTCGCTACGAAGGCCAACATGCCATTTGCCTTCTTAACCGCCTGCTGCACCTGCATGCTTACCTTCAGTGACTGGTGCACAGGGACACCCAGGTCTCGTTGCACTTCCCCTACTCCCAACCTATTGCCATTCAGATAATAATCTGCCTGCCTGTTTTTGCCACCAAAGTGGATAACCTCACATTTATCCACGTTATATTGCATCTGCCATGTTTCTGCCCAATCACCCAACATGTCCAAATCATCCTGGAGTTTCTCGACATCCTCCTCACAGCACACATGCCCACCCAGCTTTGTGTCGTCTGCAAATTTGGAGATATTACATCTAGTTCCCTTGTCTAGATCATTAACATATATTGTGAATAGCTGGGGTCCAATGACCGATCCCTGCGGTACCCCACTAGTCACTGCCTGCCACTCGGAAAAAGACCCGTTTATTCCAACTCTTTGCTTTCTGTCTGCCAACCAGTTCTCTATCAAAATCAATACCTAGCCCCCAATCCCATGTGCCTTAACTTTACACGCTAACCCTTATGCGGGACCTTATCGAAGGCCTTCTGAAAGTCCAGATACTCCACATCCACTGGATCTCCCTTATCTATTTTACCAGTTACACCCTCAAAAAATTCCAGTAGATTAGTCAAGCACGATTTACCTTTTGTGAATCCATGTTGACTTTGTCCGACCCTGTTACTGTTTTCCAAGTGCTCTGCTATTACATCTTTTATAATGGACTCTAGTATTTTCCCCACTACCAATGTCAGGCTTACCGGCCTGTAATTCCCCGTTTTCTCTCTACCACCTTTTTTGAATAGTGTTGTAACATTAGCTCCCCTCCAATCCATGGGTACTGTTCCAGAGTCTATCGAATGTTGGAAGATGATCAGCAATGCATCTACTATTTCTAGGGCCACTTCCTTAAGTACCCTAGGATGTAGATTATCAGGCCACTTGTCTGCCCATTCTGCTAGCCTTTCTATGTCCTGTTGCAGTCGATTGATATCATCATCACTGTTTGCCACACTCCCAAGTTTGGTGTCATCGACAAATTTAGACATTTTACTCTGTATTCCAACATCCAGGTCATTTGTATATATATTTAAAACAGTGGGCCCAGCACTGACCCCTGTCCTGGGGAATGAAGTGGGTTAAGTGCAGAATGTCAGTCGAGGACCATCTCGAGAATAGTGAGCATGTTATCGTAAGGTTTAGATTGTTATGGAGAAGGACAAGGAGCAATCTAGAATAAAAATATGTAACTGGAGGAGGGCTAATTTTAGTGAATTGAGGAGGCATCTGGCCCAGGTAAATTGGAGTCAAAGACCAGCAGGCATAAATGTAATGGAGCAACGGACGGCCTAAAGAAGAGATGTTTCGGGTACATTCCCACAAGGGGCGGAAAGGAGGGCAACTGAAGTCAGAGCTCCCTAGATGACAAACGAGTTAGAGAGTAGGATAAAGCAGAAGAAGGGGCGTATGACAGATGTCAGCTTGATAATACAAGGGAGAATCAGACTGAATATAAAACGTACAGAGGAGAAGTTAAAGAGGAAATAAGAGGGGCAAAGAGACAATAAGAGAATAAATCGGCGGTTAGCATAAACGGGAATCCAAAGGTCTGCTATAGGCATATTAAGAGTAAAAGGTTTATCAGCAAAGCGGTGGAGCCAATTAGGGACCAAAGTTGAGGTCTATTGGTGGAGGCAGAAGGTATGGCTTAGGTTCTAAATGAGGACTTTAAATCGGTGTTTAACAAGGAAAATGACTTTGCCAAAGCTACAGTAAACGCCGAGGTTGCCAGGATACTGGATGAGATAAAAAAATAGATAAAGTGGAGGTACTAGAGAGGCTGGCAGAACTTAAAGTGGATACTTCACCCAGTCCGAACTCCTTTCCTGTAACGATTCCCTGTGATGCTTGTAGATAATATTGTAATAGTGTTTCCAATGTTACTCCAATCGGCGAGTTATAACAACTCCCTGTAAAACCATCATGTGTTGCCCACAGTTCACTCAAAGTATTTTCTAATAAATAATCTATAATTGTTTCCATTTATGAAAAATAAAAGAAAAAATTAAAAATAGACATTTCATGATAACATTATTATATCTACCCGTCGAATGTTCTCTTGTATTCTTTAATGTCTTCACTAAATGTTTAATTGGAGACCTCAGTCTATCCCAATAGATATTCTCCCACTTGATATTTTTGCCCACAGCTGTGATTCTGTTCAGTGAAAGTAGACTCTGAGGATATGCAGTGTATCTAATTTCCTAGGATGCATCAGGACCATTCCGTCAACAGTACGGGGGAATATTTTTCCTTAGCCTCAAACAATTTATTCTCCATTGTTTATCAGAGTTATTTAAAGGAAAGCTAGGGGAAGTTTATTCTGCGTATTTATGTTTTAACAATGTGTGCGTTTGTAACTGTGAGAGAGACAGAAAGAGAGAAGAGTAAAAATGTGGTGATTAGAAATCTGTTGAAGCTTTTATTTTGTATTTCTATAAACTTTAGAAAGCACATTGAGCTGATCTAGAAGCTCTTTTCTCTCCCTAAACTTTGTAAAAATTTCAAATATTGTAAAATTTTGAAGCAAACAGAAGATTTGTAAGCGTCTCTTCTGTGTTATTTTGACAGGTAGAAAATGAAATATTCTAACATCTGACAATTATGTAAAGCACAGAAGCCAGAGACACATATGTACACAAATTGGTAGAGAGACAGACAGAAATGTTTTCTTTTCTGTACAATCCACATGTGAAACTGTAGTCATCAGAAGCTTATTATCCCAGGATAACATATCACCCCACGTCTGAAAAGAAATAATGGAAAAAATAAATGGCAGAGAAGCAGAAGAGACGAGGGGAGAGAAAGAAAGAGAGGCACAAAGTGTGTCGGTGTTTATGTAAGAGAGAGAGGCAAAGAGAAGATTTAGGGTGAGAGAAACAAGAGAAGAGAAAGATAGACAAACGCAGAGAAGCAGAGAGGGAGAGAAATGGCAACACGAAGACAACAGAGACAGATAAAGCAGATACCATATATTCTGACTTCACATATGCAACTCCACGGGAAATTGACTAGTTCGTTTAAAATCGTACAGCTTCGCTGAGGCTGAATCACTCCCAGTGCATTGAAATCAATGGGTAATGTGGTAAAGGTAACATTAACACCGGCTATATTCCCGCTCTCCACAGATGGTACTGCACCCTCTTTAAACGGTTATACAAGTAACCGTGCTATTCCCAACTTGTTCCAGAGGTGGGGCTGTGAATTTCCTCAGCCTGTTACAGCAATGCAGTTAAAAGACATACCAGTTCCTCTCAGTCAGGGGAGATCAACCACTATACTAAAATCAGTCTATATTTATCAGTTATATTTGAATGGGCTATGGGATATGTGTTTGCTGAGTGAAAATTCTGTGGTATATGACTGTACTGTCTTCATTTAACGGAAAGCTCAGATGTATAAAGGATTCATTTGTGTTTACATTTCAATTTGAAAACACACTGTATCTGAGCTTTGAGATCTGACCATGTGATTATACAAACGTTTCAGGCATTGCTATCGAATTATTTTGTCACTATTTTACCAAATATATTAATTCGTTTAGTTAAACGTAACGGTTCGGCTACAAAATAGCAGACTATATAATTTAAACCAATATGATAAGGATTGATACTTGGATAATAAAGCGAAATACTGCAGATGCTGGAAATCTGAAATAAAAAGAGAAAATGCTGGAAATATTCAGCAGGTCAGGCAGTATCTGTGGAGAAAGAAACTGAGTTAACTTTTCAGATCGTTGCTCCTTCTTCAGAACTGCCCAGATACTTGGATAATACCATGGAATTTTGAAGCTGTGCTTCCAAGAAGAACTAAAGCCAACTATCTCTCAATTGAAATTGTCAGCACTGAATCATTCAAATACAAATTATATTTATTTCAAAAAATAACTTTTTGCGAAACAGTATATGATTAATTTGAGACAGGACCTGTGGTATGTGTAGCATGCTTGGGAGGAACAGGAGACTTTGGCCTTTTGGTTCCCAAAGCTCTCTACCACTGGGGTTTTCCTCGCGTCATGTATAAGCCTGCTGTAAACTAATTGATGGAGACTGATTGCCGTGAATCATGAATCATGTCACAACCAGGGTGGTATAAGGGGAGCTGTGATCATTTTTCGTCTAGCAATTCCTACGTTCCGATATAAAATAAACAATTAACTTATAGGGCTTAAATCTAATACAGTTACCTTCATATCAATTAAATAAAGTTACATGTAACATTTCAGTTGTGCCTTTATTTCATATATCGTGCAGGGCGATGCAAGTTATTCTGTTGGCTCTACATCACACTCAAGCGGAACAAAGCGCTGATCCAATGGTGCGCACAAAATTACACTCCCCGTCCAGCTAAAATCGGTTAACGCGATGATAGTGTAGGTTCAGCATTGGTTCTTTGCCAAAGTTAGAAGACGCCAAAATAAATTTAGAAAGTTCAAAAATTTCACTTTCTTTTACTTGTATTTAAACTACAAAAGGCGCTAATCCAAAGCTCCGTGGTTTTACTGAGCACCAATATTGCTTGCTGGAATGTGAAGCTCTATTCATTCGGAGACTTGAAGTTCCTGATGTAAAAGGATCGTTTTAAACTTCATTTACAACTTTTTTTAGTCTTGATAAAGAGCAGAATAACCAATGCAATCTTTGATAATATTGAACCAAGTTTCAGAGACAGGTGAACTGAGATTTTCCAATACGGACAGTCAGGCACATGTTTTTTAATTATTCGATCATGGGATGTGAGCGCCGCTGGCAAGGCCAGCATTTATTGCCCATCCCCATTTGCCAATGAGAAGGTGGTGGTGAGCAGCCTTCTTGAACCGCTGCAGTCCGTGTGCTAAAGATACACCCACAGTACTGTTAGGGAGGGAGTTTGACCTAGTGACGGTGAAGGAACGGCGATATACTTCCAAGTGAGGATGGTGTGTGACTTGGAGGGGAACTTGGAGGTGTTGTTGTTCCCATGCGCCTGCTGCCCTTGTCCTTCTAGGCGGTAGAGGTCGTGGATTTGGGAGGTGCTACCGACAAAGCCTTGGCAAGTTGCTGCAGTGCATCTTGGAGCAGGTAGACAATGCAGCCACGGTACGCCGGTGGTGGAGGGTGTGCATGGTTAAAGTGCTGGGTAGGGTGCCAATCAAGTGGGCTGCTTTGTCTTGGATGGTGTCCAGCCTCTTGAATGTTGTTGGAGCTGCACTCATCCAAGCAAGTGCAAATATTCCATCGCACTCCTGACTTGTGCCTTGTAGATGGTGGAAAGTCTTTACAGAGTCAGGAGGTGAGACACTCGCTGCAGAATGCCCAGCCTCTGAACTGCTCTAGTTCCCACATTATTTAGATGGCTGGTCCAGTTACGTTTCTGGTGAATGGTAAACCCCAGGATGTTGATGGTGGTGGATTTGGCGATGGCAATGCCGTTGAATGTCAAGGGGCGGTCGTTAGACGCTCGCTTGTTGGAGATAGTCATTGCCTGGCACTTGTGTGGCGCAAATGTTACATGCCACTTATCAGCCCATTGAGGACATTCAGGACAATCTTCGCTTTGCCTGACCAGCGAACAGTGTGCAGCTACAGTCCTTTAATGCTCTAAGTGGCTTTTAGTCTCAAATATGTACCTAAAGATTAAAAGCGACAGGATAGCTCTCATTTCAGTTAAAAGCCGGAGTTCGAGCGAGCGCCATTGCAAGTCACCAGTCAGTTAGATGAGGCAATGTTTAGCTTGTATTCATATTTCACCTTCCTGAAAACGTACATGGACTCACAGCTTTTCATAGAACTTCCACAACAGAAAAACAAAATGTCCCCAAAACAAGGAGTTATGCGCAAACAGTCCATTTTTATTCTTATATCGAATTTGAAATTTTGCCACCGATGATAACATTGATTGTACATAAACCGCATCAGAGGCACACAAGAGCTAGAGTCACATAAAGATGCTGCAATAAGATAAGATTCCTTCCAATTTAAATAAGCTTTTAGTCTGAAAATTGCCCTGTGTGATATCAACACAGGATCGCTGAAGGTGTGTGTATTAAATTCCTTGCCCATTATTTAACTGGAGATAGCAACTTCATTAAAGTAAATTATTTAATGTCTATATAGAAGTAAACGATGGAAGACGATTTATAAAGGAAAACTGATCAAATTGCATTTGCATTCTTGATCCTTACCCAATGCTAGAAAGTGCTGCTGAGCAGTTACCGAGAGGGGACAGGATGGGTTTCAGCTATGTTGACCCTCACAATCGAAAAGCCTATCGCCAAACTAAGCGACTTGGATAAGCTCGTAGAGGGTAGCCGGCAGCCGTGGGTTTATACTCAAACATAATTCAACACCTTCGGAGAGCAGGGGAGGACACTGAAGAGATAAAATTCAGAAAGAAATATCTGAAGACCACTAGCAACAAATGTAAATATGTTTTATCTCTGACGAGGTGAAAAGACTGGCAGAAAACTGATTGGTTACTGAATTGCTGGTATGCACATACTAAATACCCACTGGAAAATGCAGTCGCAAATTATATATTGCCGAACAGCAATTATAACTTTAGTCGAATTTGCGAGAATGTGTGTACCTCGGTGACGCATAGAATCAGGAGCCGTTAAACAAAGATTGTATACACGGCACAAGATTATTGTCACCTAAGATACATATGTAAATGCTATCTTATTTAGTTGTTATTGTATTGCTTCGATGAGGCTTCACGTCGCATAATATCGTTTATTTATTTCTCTGCATAATTTTTTTTAATGATTCGGTATGGACTAGAAATGAATCGGTACACGGAAATAGCTAACATTTGTACAGTTGGTCCTTGTTGTGCCTGTCTTTGCATTCCTTGTTCTCCAATTGAGCTTCTGGGTTAAGTCTCATTTCCACTTCACCTACATGACATGTCTCATCGTGTGTTGTCCCCCTCACAGCACCTTACCTATCTTACCTAGAACAGAGATGCCTCAATGAAAAGGACCGCCTTGAACTAATTCATGTCAATCTTAGTGTAATTTTAAAATTGATTAATTGTTGAAAAATAAAGCCGATGCTATCATATTTATCCCAGCCCGTTAAACCATTTGCAAAAATCCCGGCACTGTCCAATATCCCGACATATTGTACACAATTTGCTCACTGGAATAGTTTCGAGCGATCGATATTGAGAGGTTTCTCAGGCTTTAACTTTATATTTGGTCCTGGGAATTACGTTTGGACGGCTTTCCAAATTGCGTACATGCGTGTAAAATAGAAAAGCATAAATGAGAAAGTAACCGAATTGAAAAAATGACAGGTTATAACAAAAAGTTTAAACGGTATAAATAATATATAAGAAAATAGAAATAGCCGGGGTGGCAATTCATTACTCAAACAACGCAGGCTAGCTTGATCTTTCACTGTTAGCGTTAGACCAAACATTTCTGTTCTTTTGAGTTGAATGTTGCACAATGAGTAAGCGAACGTGCACAATCAGGCGTTAAATTTATCTCCTTCAACCTGTTGCAATGACAGGGCGAATGTTTCGCAATGTGATTAATACGGTTGTGCGGCGGCGATAGGCTGTTTACGGTCCTTTCAAATTAATCAGATGCTCCAGATATTTCTGCTCAGGATGCTTCCGTTGCATTACTGCAGGTGTTAATATTAAGCCACGCAGTAAACCTCACTACCAAAATATACCGAATATAATACACCATGCACTCTATATATGAATAAACTGTATGTCAAATGGTAATAATCGAAATAAAGTAAATAGGTGAATTGGAATTGATCTGCGGTTTTGCAAGCAAGCACTTTCCCAAGAGGAAATATAATCACTGCCTAATGACTCGGGATTGTATCACCCACAGAAGAGTAACCTGCTGTTTTCTGAAGGAGGAAATGCAATGGGTACGATAGTGTAGTGGTTATGTCACTGGACTTGTAACCCAACGAGCGTGAGTTAAAATGTCAAAATCGCAGTTTGAGAATTTTAATTCCGTTTGAAAATAAAAAGCATGATAATCAAAAAATGTTTCAGATCAATCTCTTTGTGGATGTGATTTAATGCATAAAAATCTGGTAGCAGTAAAATTGACAATCAAGCTGTTGGATTGTTGTAAAGCCCCAGCGGTTAACTATTGACTAACGATCAACTAACGGCTCATTCATTTAGGCAAGGAAAACTGGCACCGGCCTATATGTGTCTCCAGTCTCGCACCAATGTGGGTCACTATGAACTGTACTCTGAAAAGGCCTAGGAAGTCATCCAGTTGTAAAAAAAACCTTCAAGGACAAGGCCCGGCAGCATCACATTCTCATGTCAAAGGGATGGGCCCAAAACTACTTAGAAAATAAAGATGGAAAACCTACTCTGTAAACGAGACAAATCACTTATATTTAAATTAGTTTATCTGCTTTCGAAAATGCAGAAGCAGATTTAAAACAATGTTGCCTACTTTCCTGCCCAGTTCCCTTCTGCTCTTGAAATTGAATCAGATATGCGTCCAATTGCACAAGTAGCCCTCCTGTACCATTCACCCTCACCCAACTGACCATTCTTCAAGCGTCAATCCCAATGGTGACTGGGGATGGAACATGGAAATGGAGCTAGAATTGGGCCATAGGGGACATGCACGCATAAACACACACCTTGTAGCAGGCATCACGAGTACAAAGTAGATACAGATGAGAAAATAATATTGGGCCGTGCGGATGAACGACGCTACAGATTCCATACAGAGCATCAAATTGTTTCAGAAATTATTCCATGGATTACTTTTAATCTCCACTACTCTAACTTGAAGCCCTGACACATGTTGGCCACTCCTGTGTGAAAACAAATCTTCATGGTATCAGTCTTAAATTTGAACTTGTGACAACTTGTCCTACAATCACTGCTTAGCTGTCAGTAGTAATCCCAAATTACCTTTACCATCCTATTTTATACATAAGGATCGTAGAATTATCAAAACTTTCAGCACAGAAGGCGGCTACTCCGCCCGTTCTGCATGTACTGTCTCTTTGAAAAAGCATCCGTGCTTAGTCCCACATCCCTGCATTTTGTCCGTAACAATGTAAGTTCCTCATCCTCAAATACCTGTCCAACAACCTTTTAAAATTATTTATGGAATCAGCTTCCACCATCTTCGAGTAAAAAAAAACTCCTCGTCGCTCCTCTAGATATTTTGTCAATGATTTTTAGCCTATGGCCTATAGTTATTGCACAGCTCGCCAGTGCGAATAGTTTTTCTCTACTATATCAAAACCTCTCATCTTCTTGTAAACCTCTATTAGGTCACCTCTTAAACTTCTTTGTTCCAAGGAGAACAGTCCTACCTTTTCCAACTTCTCCGCATAACTGAAGTCCCTCATCCCTAGTAATATCCTAGCAAACCGCCTCCATATCCTTGCTAAGACCTTTACATCATCATGAAGTGTGGTGCCCAGAATTGTCTACAATACTCCAGCTGAGGCCTGAGCAGTGATTATAAAGTTCGAGCAGATCTCTTTGCTTTTTATATTGCATTCCTCTATTTATAAACCCAAGTAACCCATATGGTTTTTTTAACCATTTTATCAAGTTGCCCTGCATCATTTAAGGATTTTTGTATAAGGAGACCAAGGTCACTCTGCTCATCTACACTTTTCAAACTCGTGCCGTTTTCAGTATACAGTCTTTCCATATAAGTCCTCCCAAAGTGCATCACTTCACATTTCTCCGCCTTGAGCTGCATCGGCCATGCTTCTGCCCATTTCGCAATCCTGTCCATGTAATCTCGAAGCCTATAACAATCGTAATCTCTATCTACTACTTTACCAAGTTCCGCTTCATCTGCGAACATTAAAATTCTCCTCCCTACAGCCGATTCTAGGTCGTTTATAAGAATTGAATAGAGTAATGGACCCAAAACTGATCCTTGGGAACACCACTGCAAACCACCTCCAAGACTGAAAAACATATATCTACCACTACACTTTGCTACCTGTCACTGAGCCAATTTTGTATCCATACCGCCACTTTCCCCTTAATTCCATGGGCTTCCATCATCTTAATAAGCCTCCTGTGGGCAACTTGTCCAATATCTTCCCAAAGTCCATTCATACAACATCTACTGCACTACATTGATCAACCTTTTCTGTTACCTCATCAAAGAATTCAATCAATTTAGTCAGACAACATTTGCCTTTAGCAAATCCATGCTGGCTCTCCTTGATTAACCCATGCCTTTCCAAATGAAAGTTTATTTTGTCCCTGGTAATGGTTTCTGATATCTTCTCCACTACCGATGTTAGGCTGACTGACATGTGGTTTCCTGGTTTACCCCTCTCCCCTAACTTGAATAATGGTATAACATTAGCAACCCTCCGGCACTACTCCTGTATCCAATGAGAATTGAAAGATTTTGACCAATGTCTCTGCTATTTCTATGTTTGCTTCTTTCAGCAACCTCGGATGCATTCCATCGTCCTTTGTGAAGACAGATGCAAGGTATTAATTTAATAGTTTAACCATGTTCTCTGTCTCGACATGAAGATTCCCCTGTGGTCCATTGAGAGCCCAACTTTATCCCTAGCTAACTACTTACACTTTATATGTTTATAACATGTTTTAGGGTTCATTTTAACATTGCTTGCTAATCTTTTCTCGTAACCTCTCTTTGCCTCCCGAATTAACTTTTTCAATTCCCTCCTGTGCTTTCCATAATCCTCCTGGTTAATGATTGAATCTTCCTCCTGAAATCTGTCATAAGCCTCCTTTTTCTGTTTTATTTTAACTTGTATTTCCTTTATCATCCAGGCCGCATTAACTTTGAATGCACTACCTTTTCCCTTCAAAGGAATCGGCTTAGTTTGCACCTGAACTATATCTTCCCTGAATGTCTTCCATTGCTCCGTTACTGCTCTACCCTGCAATCGCCTTTTACAATCTATCTGTGCCAGGTCCCGCCTTAAACCACTGAAATTAGCTCTTCCCCAGTTGATCACTTTTGTCTTCGATATTTTCTGGTCTCTTTCCATACTTACTTTAAACTGAATTATGCTGTGGTCACTTTTAACTAGATGATCTCCTACGGTAACACACATCATTTGCCCTACTTCATTTCCCAGAACTAGATCCAACACTGCTTCCTTCCTTGTTGGACTGGAGACATGTTGATCGAGAAAGTTCTCCTGTACACGTTTCAGAAATTTCTCTACTTCCCTACCCTTAGCACTATGTTTTCCCCAGTCTATATTAGGGTAATTAAAGTCTCCTAATATTACTACTCTATTTTTGTTACACGCCTTTGAAATCTGCCGACAAATGAGCTCATCTTTCTCCTTCCCACTGTTTGGAGCTCTGTAAATAAAAGTTCCAACAATGTAACAGCTCCCCCTCTGTTCCTCAACTCAAGCCAAATAAATTCAGTCGTAGAACCATCTAGTATATACTTTCTAATTAGAACTGTAACATCGTCTTCAATCAATTGCACCACTCCACCTGCTATTTATCCTTCTCTAGCATTCCTGGATATTTGGTAACCAAGAATATTAAGAACCAATAACAGGCCTTGTTTTAGTCAGGTCTCTATTAATGAAACCACGTCATAATCCCATGCAGCAATTTGTGCCTGCAGCTCAATAGCCTTATTAATTTCATTGCGGACATTGGCCTACATACAAAACTTCATTTCAGTTGTGTGGTAAACCACTGTTAACTCTGTACAGGTCCGGGCATGTCTCCGCCCCTGGCTCCACCCCTAAGCCCGGGTATAAAGGTGACTCACCACCCTTCCCCCGGGGGCTCTTAGGATGGATCCACTAGCAGAGGCATGCTCCAGTTCTTAGTCAATAAAAGCTTACTTCGTATAAGTTCAACTCGTAGTCTTTGGTGTTGTTGATAGTGCATCAATTTTATTGACTAAATTTTCGACATGGAGCAAATCTTGAAGCCGAAACGTTTAGACCTGGATCCTCAAGCAGCAGATGCAGCCAATAACTTTGAACACTGGCTGAGCTGTTTCGAAGCCTTCCTGGAGGCCTCCAGCACTACCGTCACTACAGATGATGCGAAACGGCTTGTCTTGAACTCACGGGTGAGCCACCGAGTCTACTCGATCATCCGAGACACCACAACTTACGCGGCCACCATCGCGACGCTAAAGGAACAATACGTGAGGCCTGTTAACGAGGTCTACGCCAGACACCTCCTGGCTACCCGAAAACAGCGCCCCGGGGAATCGGGCGCCGAATATTTACTGGCACTGAGAGTCCTCAGCCGGGCCTGTAATTGCAAAGCGGTGACGGCCAAGGAATGCACGGAAGACCTGATCCGAGATGCGTACGTAGCCGGCATCAGGTCCAACTATGCTCGGCAGAGGCTGCTGGAACAGAGGGGGCTCGACCTGCAGAAGACGGTGGCCCTCACTAACTCATTAGACGTGGCCCTCCAGAACATGGACGCCTACCCCCCTGACCGGATGGCCACGTGGATGTCACGGGAGCAGCCATCTTGGGACCCGGTAAGGCCACAAGCCGCCAGCAGCCCAACTACAGCTGCAATGACCAGAGGCCAGAAATGCTACTTCTGCGGCCAGGCCAAGCACCCCAGACAGCAATGCCCAGCAAAGGACACGACCTGCTCCAAATGCGGCAAGAAAGGCCACTACGCGAGAATGTGCAGGGTGAAATCGACCCCCAATTCAAGCAGCGCCGCGTGTGAACCATGCAGGCTGCCATTTTGGACCCCACCAACCACGTGTGAGCCGTGCGGGCCACCATTTTGGGCACCACCAGTCGCGGGGTAGCCGCCATCTTGGACACCATTTCGGGACCAGGCCCCCGGCGCGGGCGAATACTACAGCGACCCACCGACCTCGACGATGGCCTCCATCACGCTGGACCAATCTAGGCCCCATCAACTAGCCAGGTCCATGATGAACGTAAAGGTAAATGGCCATGCCACAAATTGCCTTTTCGACTGCGGAAGCACGGAGAGCTTCATCCACCCCGACACGGTGCGACGCTACTCCCTATCGGTTATGCACACATGCCACCAGGTCTTTATGGCCTCAAAGTCCCATACGGCGGACGTCGGCAGCTACTGTGTAGCGACTCTGACAGTGAACGGCGTGGAGTACAGAGATTTTAAATTCCTCGTCCTGCCACAGCTCTGCGCTCCCGTACTGCTAGGATTAGACTTCCAGTGCCATCTGGAGAGCATCACGATGGCATATGGCGGGCCCCTGCCCCCACTTACAGTCTGCAGCTGGCAGAATTTAAACACGGTGTCGCACAAAGTATGCAGCCTGTCCACCCTGAAGGTCAAACCCCCCCCGTTGTTCGCTCACCTCGCCAAAGACTGCAAGCCAATTGCTACTAAAAGCAGGCGGTACAGTGCCGGGGATAGGAGCATTATTAAATCAGAAGTAGAAAGACTCCTGAGGGAAGGGATTATCGAGGGCAGCACCAGCCCATGGCGAGCCCAAGTGGTGGTAGTGAAGACCGGCAAAAAACAGCACCTGGTTATTGATTACAGCCAGACGATCAATCGATACACGCAATTAGACGCATACCCACTTCCCCGCATATCTGACATGGTCAACCAGATAGCACAATACTGGGTATTCTCGACGATTGATCTGAAGTCGGCATACCACCAGCTCCCCATCAGGCCTGAGGACCGCCAGTACACGGCCTTCGAGGCCGACGGTCGCCTCAACCACTTCCTCCGAGTCCCCTTCAGCTTCACCAATGGGGTCTCGGTCTTCCAAAGGGAGATGGACCGGATGGTTGACCAGAACGCGTTGCAGGCCACCTTCCCCTATCTAGACAACGTCACCATCTGCAGCCATGACCAGCATGACCACGACGCCAAACTAGAAAAATTCCTCCGTATGGCCCAACGGCTGAATCTGACATTCAACAGAGAAAAATGTATGTTCCGCACCACACGCCTCGCCATTCTTGGCTGCATGGTGGAAAACGGAGTCATCGGCCCCGACCCCGACTGAATGCGCCCCCTCCTGGAACTACCCCTCCCCCACTGCCTAAAAGCCCTGAAGAGATGCCTAGGGTTCTTCTCTTACTACGCCCAGTGGGTGCCCAACTATGTGGATAAAGCCCGGCCCCTCATCAAGTCAACCTCCTTCCCCCTGATGGCAGAGGCCCGTGCGGCCTTCGCCCTCATAAAAGAGGACATTGCGAAGGCCACAATGCATGCAGTGGATGAGTCCATCCCTTTCCAAGTGGAGAGCGATGCATCCGACTTCGCCCTAGCCGCAACCCTTAAACAAGCGGGGAGACCCGTGGCCTTCTTTTCACGGACCCTCCAGGTCCCCGAAATTCGACACTCCTCAGTCGAGAAGGAGGCCCAGGCAATAGTGGAGGCTGTACGGCACTGGAGGCATTACCTGGCTGGTAAATGTTTCACCCTGCTCACTGACCAACGGTCAGTAGCATTTATGTTTAACAACAGACAATGGGGGAAAATCAAAAATGATAAGATATTGTGGTGGAGGATCGAGTTATCCACCTACAACTACGATATCTTATACCGGCCCGGGAAACTTAATGAGCCCCCAGACGCCCTATCCCGTGGGACATGTGCCAACGCACAAGTCGATAGGCTACGGACCCTCCACAATGATCTCTGCCACCCGGGGGTCACCAGGTTCTTCCATTTTATTAAAGCTCGCAACCTGCCTTACTCCATCGAGGAGGTCAGGACCATGACCAGGAACTGCCAGGTCTGCGCCGAATGCAAACCGCATTTTTATAGGCCAGACAGGGCACACCTGATTCAAGCCACCCGCCCCTTCGAACGTCTCAGCGTCGATTTCAAGGGGCCCCTTCCCTCCTCTGACCGCAACACGTACTTCCTCAATATTATTGACGAGTACTCCCATTTCCCCTTCGCCATCCCCTGCCCGGACATGACCAGCGCCACAGTCATCAGGTGCCTCAACGACCTGTTCGCCATATTTGGCTTCCCCAATTACATCCACAGTGACAGGGGCTCGTCGTTCATGAGCGATGAGCTGCGCCAGTACCTGCTCGAGAAGGGCATAGCCACGAGCAGGACAACCAGCTACAACCCCCGGGGTAACGGACAGGTAGAGAGGGAGAACGCAACGGTGTGGAAGACCGCCATGCTCACCCTAAAATCCAACGGCCTCCCAATCTCCCGCTGGCAAGATGTCCTCCCCGATGCGCTCCACTCCATACGATCACTGCTCTGTACTGCCACAAACGCCACCCCTCACGAGAAGATGTTCGTCTTCCCCAGGAAATCCACCTCGGGGACATCACTACCGCCATGGCTGATGTCTCCGGGACCCGTCCTGCTCAGGAAACACATGAGGAGCCATAAGACGGACCCCCTGGTCGAAAAGGTTCACCTCCTCCATGCCAACCCACAGTACGCCTACGTGGCGTATCCTGACGGGCGGCGTATCCTGACGGGCGGTAGGACACAGTCTCAATTCGAGACCTCGCACCCTCAGGTACCACCCGAAACACCATCGATCACCATCCACTACCTCCACACACCACCACTACCCATGACGCACCACCGGGGTGTCTACCACGAACTGACGACATGCCGGTGCCATCCCTACCCCGAGAGGATGTGACGCCAGTGCTCCGTCCCACGCGAGAAGCGGCCGCGGGCAAAGAACCGCCGCAACCGGCACCACGAAGATCATTACGGCAGACAAGACCCCCGGAGAGACTTTCGTATACGAACTTTTGAAACACTTCACCCCACCGGACTCTTTTTTAAACGAGGGGTGAATGTCGTAAACCACTGTTAACTCTGTACAGGTCCGGGCATGTCTCCGCCCCTGGCTCCACCCCTAAGCCCGGGTATAAAGGTGACTCACCACCCTTCCCCCAGGAGCTCTTAGGGTGGATCCACTAGCAGAGGCATGCTCCAGTTCTTAGTCAATAAAAGCGTACTTCGTATAAGTTCAACTCGTAGTCTTTGGTGTTGTTGATAGTGCATCAAGTTGACTGCTTCAGATGTGGATGACGACCCAAGCATCATTGATTACTATTCTCTCCAGTGCAGGAGCACTTAGCTCAATCATGCCACTACTGTAATAGTTGTTTCTGAGGTCACCTAATACAGAAGACTCCAAGGACGATGGCTTCCCCAAATAAGTGAACAGGTCATGGTAAACAACCATACAATCTGAATCGATACAGATATATACTGAATGGGTTGAGTGTCAGCATGAATGTTCACTGAACGTAAATATGTAAACCAAACTCACACCGGACATTTGATCGGAGGATGGTGCTAATGGGATACTCATAGGCTGTGGCAGACACTGCAGTCATTTAATAGAAGCCACGAGGACAGCACTTATAAATTCAGGTGGATCTGGGGGCTATGATCGGGCAACAGGATGAGGGGATTCACTATAATGTACAACAAACTATAGCACACACGATCTGCCGTTCCACTTTCACTCTTGTTTTCTCATTTGTTAGTTTCAACATTCATAGGAAATAATACCGGAAGGATAATAGGGATAAGGTTGGCCAGTTTGATCATCCGACAGTTCACCATCACAGCTGACGTCAAGCGTGTTGTTACATTTGCACAACCAAGGATCAGACACATATGCTCCTCCTATTTACAACTGAACGTGAGTCGCTGGATTTTGACAAGTGCATTTAAGCACATTAACATGGCGAACTCGATTGGTTAGCGTAATGGTGCTCGGGCATTCAATGCACAGACAGGATTTTTTTTACATTGATCAGGATTTGCTGTAGAAATAGGCGGAACAAAATACACCAGTAAAATCAACAACGCTTTATCGCCACAAGAACAAGAAAGGAGCACTCACTGTCTGGAGTTTTCTTCGTGTTTCCAGCAAGCGAGAAGTGCAAACTGGAGGAAAACATGTTTGCGTAACTGAGCTACACGAGTAGTTACAATACACCTAAGTATCCTAGATCTTTTAAGTGGGTGCACTAAACCCTGAGTCTGCACGACTCTCCGCCCACAATGCAGCCTGAAAAAAGGAAATACATCAATTGAAATTATACATTTAGGCACGTGATGTTACACGCCACTCTAGATCACGTGCAAACCCCGGGCTTCCAAAACTCCAGGAACTTGGTGGCTCCTTGCAGTTTATGGCCAGTCTGATGTTCGTCACTCAGAATGGCGGTGAGCTCCGCGCTTTTGTGCATCTCTTTGGTGGGAGTTCTTTACCGAGGTGTGTTTGTTTATCTTACCGCTCCATGCTTATCGAAAAAAAGCTAAATGTTAACAAAATACGTCATGTTTTGTGCACATTTCTTTCTTCCGCTTTTCTCATTGTGTTATTAATGTGGTTAATTTTCTTGTTTGTTTTTATTTCTAAGTCATTATATTTGTTCTTTTTCTAAAGTATGCAAACTATTATGTCAGCATTTTTGTTTATTTTCTGATAGCTGCTGAAGTAACTTCGATCAAAGTGGATCAATTCCCCAAATACATTAAGGTTGCCAGCGGTACAAATGTTTCCATGTTCTGCACATTTCCCATATTCCAAGATGCTCCTGATGTTTATTGGTGGAGACGGGGCGAGGAGACGTTTCTGGAGCCGGAGAGCAGAAAGCAATTTAATGTAAAAAAGGGAAGTGGGTCATTTGATCTCCTGAATGCGAGTGTCGCCGATTCCGGAGTGTATTACTGTAAAGTAAAACATCATCAAAAATCTGTTGGAGATGGAAGTGGCTCTCAGCTAACTGTGTACGGTAAGTGTCATTGTGCCGGGGAGTGGGAGATTCTCAGCAGTGTGCGATATATGTAAAACTCAGTAGTGAGGGTAATTTGAACTTTAACACTGGCCGAAAACCTGGTGATAGCAAATTCGTTGTACACTTCTCCCGATTTTCGTTTCCATTGAACCCAGTGGACAACGGCCCGCCGATTCGCTAGCGCGCGGTTTCCTCGACTGCCCCAGATCAATTTCACTCCTTCATTTTCCACATGACATTCCAAAGTGCATCCAAAGAGTTCTTTTGGAAGTGCAGTTACAACTGATATGGAGGCAAGATACTGAAATAGTATAAGTGTTTAAATCTTGACTTGAAATTAATAACTGGGATTAGATGGCCAAATGCCTTCTCACGAAAATAACGGTGCCATGTAGCGACAATGGGAACAATTTTACCACTTCCTAGGTCAGGTATTTTACACTTCATTAAAGGCCAGCTGCTGCAACCCAACAAGGTGTCTTCATTAAATTCATCAGACCAATGTCCTGCTACAATCGGGGTTATTGCTCACACCAGGGCACATTTTGGCCCCACTGCGTGAAATTGCCAATCAAATATTTTCTGTACAGAACTGTCCAAAATCTGGAATTCTCTCTCCCAGAATGCTGTGAGACAATTGAAGCTTTCAAGATTGAAATGGATAGATCTTTGTTAGGTGCGGGTATCAAGAGATATGGCGTTAAGTGGACAAATGGATTTGAGGTACAGTTTAGCCATCATCTAACTGAATGGCGGAGCAGACACGAGGAGCTGAATGGTCTCCTCCTGTTCCTATATCCGCAGTTTAGGCTGTGCACTTGCTTCCACTGAAAACTTATTTCAGACTGCCAAACTAATTTCACAAATGAATCTTATAGCCCATTGAAAGTGGCAATATTGGTCTTACCCTCAATGATGGATTCCACCCCAAGTCCTAGACCTTGCAAGAGAGTGTAGAAACGCAATGCTCCTGTTTGAACCTCTGTCTCACGTCAATTGGACTTTTCATACACTTACAACCTGTAAAGTAGGGCAGATTATCGCCGAAATTGCTATATACGCGTGGGCTCCCTTATTTGTAATTCTTGATTTCCATTTACACTCTTCCAGTCCCAGACTGAAGTCATGGCAGGAGATTAAGTCAACACTTTCGTCCTCTTCCTCCACGGAAATTCTACCGCATTATATATCATACCTAAACAGATCAGTGGTAAAGGAATGGGGACATTCTGAGCTTTGGTTGGGCAGTCAACACGGTGCTGCTGGGAATAAAGGCTAACATAACTTTGCAAGTTAATAATGCCCCTGATTTAAAAGTTTGCTATTACTACAAAGTCGGTAAAGTGAACATTTAAAGAAAAGATGTTAAGGAGATTGTTTGTAATAAACTGATAAAAGAATGCAAACGTAATAAGGGACTCTACTTCCAGCTAACGAGTGACTGTTGCTCTAGCGGACAAAGGTTCACATTAGTAAAAGACGATTGTAGGACTGATATAAGCAGAATCTTCTTCAGGCAAAACGTGTTCAACAGACCGAATAGACTTGGGGAAGGACAAAACCCCTGGAAATATATAAGACGTTCACTCTGAGTTAGGAGTTCCTATTCCGATTCCCTCATCTGTATGGATGTTGTGATCTACACAGAGACACATCATTACCAATATAACGCTTTCATGACGTGAAAAATATTCCAGCCCTCGGTTTGCGCTCTGGAGAAAGTAAATGTAGTGAAAGCAGCAGAAACTGAAATCTCCACCACAGAAACTGAAATGCTGACTTAGTAAGTGTAATGCACGAATTCTAATCTATAGATATACCAGCATCCTGATTGCTATCTGTGTAGACATCAGAGATATTTCGATATATTGGTAAGAATTCTTCTTCTCAATATTCACCATTTATATAAAATATGTTTGCAATATATGAAATCTCTAAAAAGCAACCAATTTTGAAATAATTACACAAAATGTTTAATTCATCAAAGATTATTAATGAATAACGTGTAGCGATTCCACTGTTCGTGCAGAATGGGTTGCTCTCTCTGCAATACAGTCGAAGAGCAACCTAACTCGGGGTCACTGCTGCCAACCAGAATCCCGCGCCAGGATCTGATACTCCTTTCAGAACAGTGACGCGTGCCTCCCTGCATGTTAGCAGCCCTGGGAGATTCACCCTCTTTGCGTACCGTTTCCAATACATCCCGTCATGTTGCTGTGCGCCGTAAAACAATTTATAAAATAAATGCAAACTCGAAGTTTAAACAACGAGAGCGCGGATAACTGTTGTGACAGTAACAGCATAACGAAGGTAGGCAAATGAAAATGTGTTCCTTTAAATTGAAAACATATTTTTTTCTGCTAAAGTTCCCCCAACTCCCCTGAAAATCGCTCGTGTTGAAGGGATTTTAGCGACTTCTCTAAAACTCGAGTGCAAAACGGCTGCCTTTTACCCGGAGCATTTAGAAATCTCCTGGCGAAGAGATGGTGTCGAAATTCTGACCGGAATAGCAACTGAGAAAACCAAGAGCGCGGAGGGACTGTTTGAGGTTTCCAGCTCGTTGGAAGAAGCACAACCTGCCCAGGACAGTGTTGTTTATACATGTCTGGCATCTCATGTCTCTCTTCTGGTGCCTGCCAGCTTCAGCTACTCCGTCAAGCAAGGTAAGATTAAGACAAATTATGCGTGGAGCTGCCGTGAACATCTTTCAAGGGCACAATCATTTCGATGACACAAATTTATTTGACTGTTATAAACCGACATCTCTTCTATCTATATATTGACACCATCAGCACATCTAGGACTATTACTAGAAGTGGCTACTCCATATAGTTCATTAATAGACGAGACAGCATTGAACCTAAAATAGACCGGGTAGAGCTCTGTCTAGAAATCTACTGCTCCGCAGACAGAGCCTTTATTTATCACTTTCCAATTCTCCCCAAACGCCATGAGGCTGAATTTGTTTCAAAAGCCTCAGGCGCAGAGCTTTTGCAAGCATCTTCCAAAAATATAAGGAAACTATTACCTGGATTTCCTCCATCCAATGAGCAACTTCTCTCCTCAATTTCTTGTAGATTGATGAAGCAAGACGCATTGCTTCTAAATCCACTCGGGCTACCACAATAGCTATGGATTCTTCAGACCAATAAATAACAGTTTAGGAAATGTTCGGAACCGTTCTTTATCACGATGGGTGTTAGAGTAAAATTAAAGAATGGTGGAAATTACTGTGCAGATGGAAACATTTTGGCACTTGGCCCCTGTGCTGGTGAGAACCTTCTCCCATGAAGGGAGACTACGCCAGGCTACTTGTATGAAAATGAGGAACCTTCAGGCATGTAAGGCGGCCCGATAAACTTCGCAGGTTTCCGCAGACAACCCGGTGGGGGAGTGTCATGATCAGGTCATGGGGGGAGGGGGTACCCGGGTTGCAGCACCCCAGATTACCGTTATGGGGCCCACAGGAGCACTCTTGCGTTTCCTAGTCAAGCAAAAATAATTTAAATGCACATGTTCAGATCTCTTTATCTCTGTCGCTAGTAAAACTGGCCACAGAGTGCAAGGCGTAACAGCTCCATCCTGAAATGGCCATCGGGATCCTATGTTCAGCATAGAAACACGATTTGGATATGAAGAGTAGCCTACTGCCTGAGACAAAGGCGATAGACCCTAGCAACAGGCCCTCTCTGACAGTGGAAGGCGTCGTTGTCGGCGTTAAAATGCTGCTAAATCTACCGACCCCGTTTTGAGGCCATTATCGCACCGTTAACGCCGATTTAGGCAAGTTCAAATCGATCCCCACGGAGTTCGGATTTAAGTAACTATATAATGGACCTCATGGCTTTGTATAAACCAATCATTGTTGTTTCCATTCGATAATATTTATATGCAACAGTTTTATATCTTGCTTTTAAACCAACATTGTAGGTCACAGTTTCAGCATCCGGGTCCTCATGATTGCTCGGCTTGTTCTGTGTTTTTTGGTAATTCTTGCACTGACGGGAATTATTGTGGACCATGTAAAAATAACTTCCATTGCAGGTAAGAAAACACTTCATTAATTCAGGAAATCATATTTGAAGTATATACACAGATAGGATTGGATTTATGGAGATGAGAAATGTATTTTTGCCAGCTGTTTGTTTGTAAGCAGCGGCATAGAGCAGCAGCTGAATAAAAGAGCGGGATCCCGAGCACCTGACATTAAAAGGAGCGGGGCAGAGAGCAGCAGCTCATAACAGACAAACGGAGGGAAAACTCAAAGAATGACATCATTGTCCGTATAGAGTGAGGAGTGGCGGGAGCCGAGGAATCATAGATAATTGTTTAATTTCTCATCTATCAAAGTATTATCACCATAGTATGGTAAAGCTAAACAAATAAATCTGAGATCTGAGAAAACGGCAAAGTCGAGAGCGGCATGAAGTAAAAGGGTATGATGTAATTGCCATTACAGAGACATGTTTGCAGGGTAACCAAAGCTGGGAACTGAATGTTCCAGGGTAGTCAACATTTAGGAAGGACAGACAAAAAGGAAAAGGAGGTGGCGTAGTGCTGTTAATAAGGGAAACGATCGGTAGGGTAGAGATAAAAGATCTTGCCTTTGCAGATCGTGATGTAGAACTGGAATCAGTTTGGGTGGAGCTAAGAAACAGCAAAGGGCGGAAAACATTGGTGGGAGTTGTGTATAGGCCACCAAACAGTATTGGTAATGTAGGGCACAGTATCAATCAAGAGATTAGAACTGCATGTAACAAGGGCAATATGTTAATTATGGGGGACTTTCAATTGACTGGGCAAATCAAATTACCACTAATCGTGTGAAGGACGAATTCTTGGAATGCATGCAAGATGGTTTCCTGGATCAGAATGTGGAGGAAACAACCAGGGAACAGGCTATTCTGGATCTGGTACTGTGTAATGAGAAAGGGCTAATCAATAATCTTGTGGTAAAGGGGCCTTTAGGGACAAGTGACCATAATATGATGGCATTTTACGTTAAATTTGGCAGTGATGTTGTCCAATCTGAAACTAAGGTCTTCAATCTAAACAGAGGAAATTAGAAGGGTATGAGGGACAAGTTGGCCATGGTAGATTGGGAGACTACACTTAAAGGTATGAAGGTGGACATACACTGGCTAACATTCAAGGAAATAGTGCATAATTTGCAACAAACATATATTTCTCTAGGGCATAAAAAGGCAAAAGGAAAAGTGATCCATCCAGGACAAACAAATGAAATTAAAGCTAGTATTAAGACAAAGGAGGAAGCTTATAAAGTTGCCAGAAAAAGCGGTCAGCCTGAGGATTTGGATCGTTTTAGAAATCAGCAAAGAGGGACCAAGAAATTGATAAAGAAAGGGAAAATGGAATATGAGCACAAACAAGCAAAAAATATAAAAACAGATTGTTAAAGATTCTATAGGTATGTGAAAAGGAAAAGACCGGTGAAGGTAAATGTAGGTCCTTTACATTCAGAGGCGGGACAATTTATAATGGGGAATGAGGAAATGGCTGAGAAAATAAATTAATAGTTTGTTTCTGTCTTCATGGAGGAAGACACAGAAAAACTCCCAGAAATACGAGAAAACCAAGGGTGTGACGAGAATGAGGAACAAAAAGAAATTATTATTAGCAAAAAAAAGTATTAGCAAAATTAATGAGGCTAAATGTCGATAAACCTCAGGGACCGGATGACCTACATCCTAGGGTTTCGAAAGAGGTGGCCATTGGAATAATGGACAGATTGGTTGTCATCTTCCAAAATTCTACAGATTTTGGACGGTTCCTGCAGATTGGAGGATAGCAAATGTAATGCCGCTATTTAAGAAAGGAGGGAGAGAGAAAATGGGGAACGACAGACCTGTTATCCTCATATCAGTAGAAGCATAGAAACATAGAAGATAGGAGCAGGAGTAGGCCATTCGGCCCTTCGAGCCTGCTCCGCCATTCAATGAGATCATGGATGTTCATCCAAATTCAGTACCCTGTCCCTGCCTTCTTCCCATATCCCTTGATCCCTTTAGCCTTAAGAAATATATCCAACTCTTTCTTGAATATATTTAATGAACTGGTCTCCACCGCCCTCTGTGGCAGAGAATTCCACAGGTTCACCACTCTCTGGGTGAAGAAATTCCTCCTCATTTCAGTCCTAAATGGCTTACCCCTTATCCTTAGACTATGGTTCTGGACTCCCCGGCCATCAGAAACACCCTTCCTGCATCTAGTCTGTCCAGGCCTGACAGAATTTTATAGGTTTCGATGAGATCCCCTCTCAATCTTCTAAACTCCAGTGAGTATAAGCCCAATCGACACAATCTCTCCTCATATGTCATTCCTGCCATCCCAGGTATCACCCTGGTGAATCTTCGCTGCACTCCTTCCATGGCAAGAACGTCCTTCCTCAGGTAAGGTGACCAAAACTGCACACAATACTCAAGGTGCGGTCTCACCAAGGCCCAGTACAACTGTAGCAAGACATCCTTGTTCCTGTACTCAAACCCTCTTGCTACGAAGGCCAACATACCACTTGCCTTCTTAACCGCCTGCTGCACCTGCAAGCTTACCTTCAGCGACTGGTGCACAAGAACAACCAGGTCTCTTTGCACTTCCCCTTCTCCTAATCTATTGCGATTCAAATAATAATCTGCCTTCCTGTTTTTGCCACTAAAGTGGATAACCTCACATTTATCCACATTATAGTGCATTTGCCATGTTTCTGCCCAATCACCCAACCTGTCCAAATCGTACTGGACTTTCATGACATCCTCCTCACAGCTTCCCCTCCCACCCACCTTTGTATCGTTTGCAAATTTGGAGATATTACATGCAATTCCCTCGTCCAGATCATGAATATACATTGTGAACAGCTGGGGTCCTAGGACCGATCCTTGTGGTACCCCACTAGTCACTGCCTGCCACTCGGATATGACCCGTTTATTCCAACTCCTTGCTTTCTGTCCGCCAACCAGCTGGAATCTTTTATAAAGGATGCAATAACTGGCCAGCTGGAAACTAATATTAAGATTGGGCAGCGTTACCATGGATTTATGAAAGGGAAATCCTGTTTGACAAAATTATTTGAGATCTTTAATGATGTAACCAGTGGAGTAGACAAAGGGGAACTGGTAGATGTGGTGTATCTGGATTTTCAGAAGGCCTTCGATAAGGTCCCACACAAGGGGTTGGAGAACAAAATTAGGGCACATGGAGTTGGGGGTAATATACTCGCATGGATTGAGAATTGGTTAACAGAAAGAAAACAAATTTTAGGGATAAATGGGTCTTTTTCAGGATCACAGGCTGTGACTAGTAGGATACCACAATGATCGGTGCTTGGGCCCCAGCTATTCACAATCTATATCACTGATTTGGATGAGGGGACTAAATGTAATATTTCCAAATTTGCTGATGATACCAAGCTAGGTGGTAGTTTCAGTTGCAAAGAAGATGTGAAGAGGCTTCAAGTGGATCTCGACAGGCTCAGTCAGTGGGCGAGGACATGGCAGGTGGAATATAATGTGGACAAATGTGAAGTTATCCATTTCGGTGGAAAAAATAGAAAGGCAGAGTATTTCCTAAATGGTGAAAGATTGGGGAATGCAGATGCTCAAAGGGACTTCATTGTCGTTCTACATGAGGCACTAAAAGTGAATGTGCAGGTGCAGCAAGCCATTAGGAAGGCAAATGGTATGCTGCCCTACATTACAAGAGTGTTTGAGTACAGCAGTAAAGAAGTCTTACTCCAAATTATATAGAAACTTAGAAACATAGAAGATAAGAGCAGGAGTAGGCCATCCGGCCCCTCGAGCCTGCTCCAGCATTCAATGAGATCATGGCTGATCATCCAAATTCAATACACTGTCCTCCTCATCTCCCCATATCCCTTGATCCCTTTAGCCTTAAGAAATATGTCTAACTCCTTCTTGAATATATTTAATGAATTGGCCTCAACTGCCTTCTGTGGTAGAGAATTCCATAGGTTCACCACTCTTTGGGTGAAGAAATTCCTCCTCATCTCTGTCCTAAATGGCTTACCCCTTATCTTTAGACTATGACACCTGTATCTGCACTCCCCTGCCATCGGGAACATCCTTCCTGCATCTAGTCTGTCTAGTCATGTTAGAATGTTATAAGTTTCAATGAGATCCCCTCTCATTCTTCTAAACTCCAGCGAGTACAAGCCCAATCGACCCAATCTCTCCTCATACGTCATTCCTGCCATCCCAGGTATCAGGCTGGTGAATCTTCGCTGCACTCCCTCCATGGCAAGGACATCCTTCTTCAGATAAGGCAACCAAAACTGCACACAATACTCAAGGTGTGGTCTCATCAAGGCCCTGTACAACTGCAGCAAGGCATCATTGTTCCTGTACTCGAATCCTCTTGCGACGAAGGCCAACATACCATTTGGCTTCTTAACCACCTGCTGCACCTGTATGCTTACCTTCAGCGACTGGTGCACAAGGCCACCCAGGTCTCATTGCACTTGCCCTTCTTCCAATCTATTGCTGTTCAGATAATAATGGCCCAGAAATTCGGGTCTCCACGGGTGAGTACGCGCTGGGTACTCACCCGTAAGCACGATGGAAATGCCGGTTTTGTGCATGCACTGCGCATGCGCGGGAAACCGGCACTTCCATTCCTCTGAATGAAGGGGTTCAGAGGTTGAACACGTGCGCAGGGCAGTCTGCACATGCGCTTTGAAATTACTTTTTTTTACAGGTTTTTCCGTGAGGGTAATTCTTCAGAATTTAGACATTTAAAAATTAGGCATAAGGCCTGCCTTTTACTAGGTAAGTGGTCAATTAATTAAAATTTAAACATTTTTTCCACAGGTTTATTATTTTTAAATACTTTAAAGCAAGATAAGTTTATTTTACGCCCCATTAGAATATAACATTATTTTTTTCAAAAATTTTAATTATTGTATAAAATAGTTATTCAATATAATTTATAGTTTATTTAAAAAATGTGATATTTAAAAAAAAATTATTTGAAGGTTTACTGCTATTTTGGGGCCGTAGTATTTACAAGTCTTGACAGCTCTTCCTGTCAAGACTTATGAATGGGCTTTTCCCTCCTCGGATTGGCTGCCAATGGCCCACGTGATGCCAGGGGACGCATCGAAATAACTGCGCCCCTGGGACTGCGTGCCAGCAGCTGGGCCAGGCCCTGGATCGGAATTCCACGGGGCCCTACACCTCAACTACCGGCGCGCTAGGTAAGTGCAGATCGGGGGCTTGCACCTGCGGGAAGCCCCCGACCCGAATTTCTGGGCCAATCTATCTTCCTGTTTTTGCCACCAAAGTAGATAACCTTGCATTTACCCACATTATACTGCATCTGCCATGCATCTGCCCAATCACCCAACTTGTCAAAATCATACTGGAGTTTCTCTGCATCCTCCTCACAGCACACACGCCCACCCAGCTTTGTGTCATCTGCAAACTTGGAGATATTACATCTAGTTCCCTTGTCTAGATCATGAATATATATTGTGAAGTGCTAGGGGCCTAGCACCGATCCCTATGGTACCCCACTGGTCACTGCCTGCCACTCGGAAAAGGACCCGTTTATTCCAACTCTTTGCTTCCTGTCTGCCAACCAGTTCTCTATTCAAGTCAGTACCTTGCCCCCAATCCCTTATGCTTTAACTTTACACGCTAATCTCTTATGTTGGCCATTATCGAAAGCCTTCTGAAAGTCCAAATACACCACTTCCACAGGTTCTCCCTTATCTCATCTACCAGTTATATCCTCAAAAAATTCCGGTAGATTAGTCAAGCATGATTTACCTTTTGTAGATCCATGTCGACTTTGTCTGATCCTGTCACTGTTTTCCAAGTGCTCTGCTATTACCTCCTGTATAATGGACGCTAGCATTTTCCCCACTACCAGTCTATAATTCCCCGTTTTCTCTCTACCACCTTTTTTGAAGAGTGGGGTAACATTAGCTACCCTCCAATCTATGGGAACTGTTCCAGAGTCTATAGCATTTTGGAAGATGACCAGCAATGCATCTACTATTTCTCGGGCAACTTTCTTAAGTACCCTAGGATGTAGCTTATCAGGCCCTGGGGATTTATTGGTCTTCAATCCCGTCAATTTCCCTAACGCCATTTCCCTAGAAATACTGATTTCATTCAGTTCCTCCCTTTCATTAGACCCTATGTTCGCTGACATCTCTGGGAGGTTATTTGTGTCCTCCTTTGTGAAGACAGAACCAAAGTATGTATTTAATTGGTCTGCCATTTATTTGTTCCCCATTATAAATTCCCCTGATTCTGACTGCAACTGACCTACACTTGACTTCACCAATCTTTTTCTCTTCATCTAGCTATAGAAGCTTTTACAGGCAGTTTGTATGTTCCCAGCAAGCTTACTCTCATACTCTATTTTCCCCCTCTTAATTAATCCCTTTGTCCTCCTTTGCTAAATCCTAAACAGCTCCCAATCCTGCGTTTTGCTGCTTTTTCCAGCCAATGTACATGTCCTCTCCTTGGATCTTATGCTATCCCTAATTTCTCTTGTTAGGCACGGTTGAGTCACCTTTTTTGTTTTGTATTTATGCCAAGCAGCGATGAACAAATTCTGTAGTACATCCATGTGATCTTTAAATGTTTCCCATTGCCTATCCACCATCAACCCTCTAAGTAACGTTCCCCAATCCATCCTACCCAACTCACGCCTCACAACATCATAGTTTCCTTTATTTAAATTCAGGACCCAAGTCTCTGAGTCAAACACTTCACTCTCCATTTAATGAAGAATTCTATCATATTATAATCACTCCTCCCCAAGGGGCCTCGCGCAACAAGTTTGCTAATTAATCCTTTCTCATTACATAATACCCAGTCTAAGACGGCCTGAACTCTAGTTGGTTCCTTGACATTTTGGTCCAGGAAACCATCCCATATACACTCCAGGAATTCCTCCTCCACAGTATTGTTACTAATTTGGTTAGCCCAATCTATATGTAGATTAAAGTCACCCATGATAACTGCTGTGCCGTTATTGCACGCATCTCTAATTTCCCATTTAATGCCATCCCCAACCTTAGCATTACAGTTTGTGGGTCTGTATACAACTCGCACTAACGTTTTCTGCCCCTTGATATTTCTCAGCTCTAACCATACAGATTCCACATCATCAGAGCTAATATCCTTCCTTACTATTGTGTTAATCTCCTCTTTAACCAGCAATGCTACCCCACCTCCTTTTCCTTTTTCCTTGTCTTTCCTGAATATTTAGTACCACTGGAAGTTGAGTTCCCAGCCTTGGTCACCCTGGAGCCATGTTTCCGTAATCCCAATCATATCATATCTGTTTACATGTATTTGCGCAGCTAATTCATCCACCTTATTACAAATGCTCCTCGCATTAAGACACAAAGCATTCAGGCTTGTTTTTTTAACACTCATAGACCTTTTAGAATTATTATTTACTGTGGCCATGTTTGATTTGAAACCTTGATTTCTCTGACTGCCACTTTTGCTTCACTCCTTCCTGTCTTTTGCTTCTATCCTTGTTTCCCTTCCCTCTGTCTCCCTGCACAGGTTCCCAACCCCCTGCCATTTTAGTTTAATCACTCCCCAACCGCACTAGCAAACACTCCCCCAAGGACATCGGTGCCCGTCCGGCCCAGGTGCAAACCGTCCAGTTTGTACTGGTCCCACCTCCCCCAAAACCGGTTCCAATGTCCCAGGAATTTGAATCCCTCCCACTTGCACCATTCCTCTAGCCACCTATTCATCTGAAATATCCTTCTATTTCTACTCTGACTAGCACATGGCACTCGTAGCAATCCAGAGATTACTACCTTTGAGGTCCTATTTTATAATTTACTTCCTAACTCCCTATATTCAGCTTTTAGGACCTCATCCCGGTTTTTACCTATATCATTGGTACCTATATGCACCACGACAACTGGCTGTTCACCCCTGCTCCCCGCCAGAATGCCCTGCAGCCACGCCGAGACATCCTTGACCCTTGCAACATGGAGGCAACATACCATCCTGGAGTTTCGTTTGCGGCCGCTGAAACGCCTATCTATTCCCCTTAAAATAGAATCCCCTATTACTATATCTCTCCCACTCTTTTTCCTCCCGTCCTGTGCAGCAGAACCACCCATGGTGCCAGGAAGTTGGCTGCTGCTGCCTTCCCCCGATAACCCATCTCCCTCAACAATATCCAAAGCGGTATATCTGTTTGAGAGGGTGATGGCCACAGGGGACCCCTGCACTACATGCCTGCACCTACTATTCTGCCTGGGTGTCAACCATTCCCTTCCAGCCTGTGCAGCCTTTACCTGTGGTGTGACCAACTGCTTAAACGTGATATCCACATAGGGCCTTGGTGAGACCACACCTGGAGAACTGTGTACAATGTTGGACTCCTTACCAAGGGAAGGATATATTTGCCATAGAGGGAGTGCAACGAAGGTTCACGAGATTGATTCCTGGGATGGCAGGATGTCATATGAGAATTGTTTGAGTAAGCTAGGCCTGAATTCTCTTGATTTCAGAAGAATGAGAGGGGATCTCATTGAAGCATACAAAATTATTACAGGGCTTGATAGGCTGGATGCTGGGAGAATATTTCCCTTGGCTGGGGAATCTAGAACCAGAGGCCACAGCCTCAAGCTAAAGGGTAGGCCATTCAGGACAGAGATGAGAATAAATTTCTTCACACAGAGGGTGGTGAATCTTTGGAATTCTCTACCCCAAAGGCTGTGGAGGCTCAGTCATTGGGTATATTCAAATCAGAAGTCGATAGATTTCTGACTAGTTAGGGCATCAAGGGATATGGTGATAGGGCCAGTGAATGGAGTTGATGCAGAAGATCAGCAATGATCTCATTGAATGTCGGAGCAGCTCAATGGGCTGAATGGCCTTCTCCTCCTCCTATTTCGTATGTTCTTATGACAGAAAAATCTCAATGTGGTGTCACAGCAGGAAGGGTAGCGACGTAAGTTACAGGTAAATATTTAATTTAGTCTACATCTATTTAAATTAGATCAAGTAATTAGATAACAATAAAGAATATAAGCTAAGTTGATTAATTAAATAAACTTTAATTAATTAAATAAATAAAACAAGGTTATATAGGGATGGCAGCAGATGTGTTGCAACTGCAGCATGTGGGAGTTTGTGGGCAGCATTAGGATCCTGGACAACCGTATCTGCAATAAGTGTCTGCATCTCGAGGAATTTCTGCTCAGAGTTGCTAAGCTGGAGTTCGAGGTGCAGACATTACGGGGTTTCAGGGAGCAGGAGAGTTACCTGCACACTTTGATCCAGGACAAAAAGAAAATACTGCAGATACATGAAATCTGAAATAAAAACAGAAAATGCTGGAAAAACTCAGCGGGTCAGGCAGCATCTGTGAAGATAGAAACAGAGTTAACATTTCAGGATGATGACCTTTCGTAAGAACTGGAAAAAAGCAGGAAATAGAATAGATTTCTAAGCAAGTGAAGAGGCTGGGAAAGGGGGGAGGGGATGAAAGAACAAAGGGGAAGGTCTGTGATAGGTTAGAATGCAGAAGAGATTGAAAGACATTAAGAGATATTCAAGACAAAAGGAGATGGTAATGGAACAGGGTAAGAAAGAAAGGATGGCTCTCAATGAAGTGTAAATTTTGCGGGCAGAATGAAAGACAGCTGCCATGTGGGGGAGAATAAAAAAGACACAGACAAAAAGTGTGGATAAAATATGTATATATATATCTATATATATAAAAGGATCGTTCTGTCTGTCTATCTGTCTGTCTGTCTGTCCTCACGTGTGCATTTGTCCGGCTATGCACTCGAAAGTTATAGAGCGTAGCTACGCGTGCATTACCTCCGAAGAAAGCTTACGGTTCCGGGACGGTCGTAAGCGTATTTACTTTTCGGTCGGACGAAAATTGTTCACGCCTTATGCAAAAATCCTTCAAAATTAAACTCATTATCTGCTACTTAGCATTGATTGACTGACGTCAAGGTTTGACCAATGCTGTGCCGTCACGATTGACCAATCCTACAGTACAGTCCCCTGATGGTTGGCCAATCGGTGTGTGTGTGTGGGCGGGACTAATCGTTTTCATCTCAGGGATGTGGCAGCCATTGCCTCAAGCTAAAAACACCATTTACTACCAGCTCAAAATCTGCTGATGCAGCTTCCAAAAAGGCAGTATCTCTTATGTTATTTTTAAAAGGTTTTCCAAAAACGTTTTATAAGTACTTTCACTTTAATCTTTGAAGGTATTAAAAGGTAGAAATGTTGCCCGGCAGCAGATTCACAAAGGGACAGAGAGGCAGGGCCCAAAAGCCACGGACTCAATTTAAAATCTTGCCCGGCAGCAGATTCACAGAGGGACAGACAGACAGGGCCTGAAAGCCTGGTACTCGATTTAAAATGTTGCCCGGCACCAGATTCATAGAGGGACACAGAGAGACCCCAAAGCCTGGGACTCGATTTAAAACGCCTGGCCCAAAACAGCCCTGGCAAAGCCGGGCTCCCCCAGCTAGTATATTTATATATGATAGGGGCCGAGGTTATGATCTGAAATTGTTGAACTCTATGTTGAGTCCGGAAGGCTGTAAAGTGCCTAATCGAAAGGCGAAGTGCTGTTCCTCGAGCTTATGCTGAGCTTCCGTGGAAGAATGCAAGAGGCCGAGGATGGTGAGGTCAGAGTGGGAGTGGAGCAGTGAATTAAAATGACAGGTGACCGGAAGCTCGGGGTCCCCCTTAGGGACTGAACAGAGGTGTTCTGCAAATCGGTCACCCAATCTACGTTTGGTCTCCCCAATGTTAGGGAGACCACATTGTTGTAGTGTATGTACCTTTAAGAGAGAACTACTTTTACAGCTCCTGTATACTGTAGTACCGGCAGTGACCACACCTGTGTATAAGCCCTGAGCAGGCATCTGTACTGTTAGTTTTTAGACTACCCTCATCTAGTAAACACCTGTTGAATGTTGATCTGCAGTCTCCATCTATTTATTGAAGAACACTATACCTTAAGATTCACGGATTTAACAGTGGCGACAAGGTCGATTCGAACCTACCTGCAACTCTGCATTTCCTCCCAAGGATTCGGTCCTGGAGGACAGTGGAAGAAGTCGAGGCCAGAAGCACGGGCGTCGACCAGGAGCAATCGCCCAGTCATCCGGCAGAGAGTGAACATCGCAGGGGAGGCTGTTGAGAGCTGGGCTTGGTTCTGCAGCCACGACGATCCAGCAGCAGGCTGGCAACAGGTACAGTGCAGGCCCTCCCTGGACAGCGGCGGCTGGAGCCGACCGACAGCGCAAAAAAGGCCGAGCAGCATCGACGGGGTAAGAGAGAGGGTAAAGCATACAGGGCGCAGCCAGGGTTTGAAGACCGAGCGGCGTCGATGGAAAACAAAAAGAGAGAGAGGGTAAAGCATAGCCGGGGTTCAGGACCGAGTGGCGGCAATGAGAGAGGCGCACAGGATAACGCACAGAGTGCAGCCAGGGCTTAAGGGCTGAGCAGCGAGCGCAGGAGGCACCATTTTTGAAGCCGCAGCGGAGAAGAAGGGCGAGTGCGGGAAGAAAGGGAAGCGCGGGAGACGCCATTTTAGGCAGTCTAACCACACCCAGGGATGTCGAAGAGTGGCAGTGTCACAGCGTTCGACAATGAAGTCGAAGATTGGGCGACATATATGGAATGCACTGAGGTGTACTGCAAGGCGAATGAAGTGCCAGATGCCAGGAAAGCACTGATTTTGTTGAATTCCATGGGTGCAAAAATGTATGGCTTACTGCGAAACCTGATAACCCCAGAGAAGCCAGTGGATAAGGATTTCGAAAGCATAGTGGAAATCCTACAGGACCACTTAAACCCCACACCGCTGCTGATAGCAGAAAGATGTAAGATTCACAAAAGGAACCAGCATAAAGATGAAAGTAATGCTGAGTATTTAACGGAACTGCGCAAGCTGTCGAAACACTGCCAGTTTGGAATGGGACTAGCAGATACGTTAAGGGACAAGTTTGTGTGTGGGTTTCAAAGTGAAGGAACCCAGCAACGGCTTCTATCAGAAAAGGATCTTATGCTGGACAAGGCTTTCAGCATGGCAGTATCTCATGAAGCAGCTGCAAGGGGCGCTGCAGAGATACAGCGGAGACCGCAAGAATATGGCACCAATGAAATGTCACATGCAGCAGGGAAGTGTTATCGCTGCGGCAGAACAACACACGACCAGAAGGATTGTTGGTTCAAGGACCAAGTGTGCAGACAGTGTGGAAAAGCAGGACACATAGCAAGAGTCTGCAGGTCAGGGAAGAAAACCAGCAGCAAGAAATCTCCACAGGAGAAGTACAAAAAGGTACATAAGGTGACGGAGAGTAGTTCAGACGAACAGAAAAGTGATACAGATTCCGGAAGCAAGGAGCTGGGTTGTCTGAAACTACATAATGTAATCAAAATGGAGGATCACCTGACTATCAGGGTGATGCTCAAGATAGACGGAGTCCAAGTGAAAATGGAATTGGACACATGATCAGCCCTAACAGTCATAAACCGAAGGGAGTACAATCGGCTATTCTCACATATAACCTTGAGAGCTACAGAGATTGTCTTGAAGACGTACACGGGTCAAAAGTCTACCCCAAAGGACAAAATAAGGGTGAACGTGATATACAATGGCCAGGAAATACCAAAAATGGACCTATATGTATTGCCAGATGGAGGACTACCACTACTAGGACGTGAATGGATCTGGAAGATAAAATTAGATTGGCATTCCATACAGGCACTGACGGTAGAGGCCAAAAAGGATGACGACGTCACACCTGGACGACTGTCAAAAATGCTAACTGATGCACAAGAAGTGCTCCAGGAGGGACTCGGAACACTAAAAGGCATAACAGCGACGATTAAAATAGAGGAAAATGCAAGCCCAAAGTTTTTTAAGGCCAGACCAGTGCCTTATGCAATCCGCCCAGCCATCGAAGCAGAGCTGGAAGGTTTGGAATGTTCAGGAGTACTGTCCAAAGTGGACTGGAGTGAGTGGGCTACACCTATCATTGCTGTAATGAAGAGGTCGTTGAGTAATACGCCTGGGGAACCAAAGAATGTTCGCATCTGTGGGGACTTTAAGGTGACAGTGAACCCTGTCCTTCACACGGTACAATATCCGCTTCTGCGGATTGATGATATTTTCGCCTCGCTATCTGGAGGAAAATGCTTCACTAAGATTGATCTGGCCCAGGCGTACCTGCAAATGGAGGTAGAAGAAGCCTCGAAACAATACCTCACGATCAACACTCAAAAATGTCTCTACCAATACAACCGGCTGGTGTTCGGGGTAGCATCGGCTCCGGGTATTTGGCAAAGGGCAATGGAGCAAGTCCTGCAAGGGATTCCAGGGACCCTGTGTTATTTGGACGATATCCTGGTCACGGGCGAAAATGACAGTGATCACCTCGCCAACCTGGAGCAGGTGCTCACTAGATTGAAGGGATATGGGCTATGAGCTAATTGCCACAAATGCGAGTTTTTCCAGAAGCAGATCTCGTATTGTGGCCACGTTATTGATGAAGAGGGGTTACATAAGTCCCCTGAAAAGATTGAGGCAGTAGTCAAGGCTCCAGCACCGGAAAATGTGTCACAACTGAGGTCGTTCCTCGGGCTGGTGAACTATTACCATAAGTTCATACCAAATTTGTCTACAGTATTACACCCACTAAACACCCTACTGCAGACGGGGGTACCATGGAAGTGGAATGACGAATGTAAACGAGCTTTCCAGAAGTGCAAAGAATTGATCACATCAAAAGAGGTGTTGGCCCATTTCAACCCAGCACTACCAATTCGGTTGGCGTGTGATGCATCACCCTATGATATTGGAGCGGTGCTGTCACACAAATTCCCAGATGGGTTGGAGAGGCCAGTAGCCTTTGCGTCTCGGTCACTAACCTCAGCCGAGCGCAACTATGACCAGATTGACAGGGAGGCCCTCAGCCTAGTATGGGGAGTAAAAAAGTTCAAGCACTATCTGCACGGGCAGAAGTTCACCTTGCTGACTGACCACCAACCACTTGTCTCCATCTTTAATCCAAAGAAGGGCGTTCCGGTGATGACTGCGCAACGGCTACAAAGATGGTCCCTTTTTCTAGGGGCGAACCAAAATGAAATAGAGTATAATGGCACAAAACAGCATGGAAACGCTGATGGGCTATCACGCCTGCCACTGCCTACTGCGGAGGAAGCACCAGCAGTGGACCCTGTTGGAATATTTTATTCGTCGATAATTTAACGCTTGCCAGTAACTAACACGGATATAGAGAAGGAGACCCGAAATGATCCGACACTGTCTCGGGTATATGATTTGACGGTGAAGGGATGGCCAACACATGGCGACTCACTTTTGCCAGCATTCTCATCCAGAAGAGAACAGCTGTCAATATGTCAGGGGACAGTGATGTGTGGATCCCGAGTGGTAATTCCACCCAAGTTAAGGGAGAGAGTGCTCAATGAGCTTCACGAAGGCCATCCGGGAGGGGGGGGGAATTAAAATCCTTGCTAGGGCTTATGTGTGGTGGCCAGGAATCGATCAACAAATCGAGGACCTAACAAAGAGCTGCTCAGGATGCCAGAAGGTCCAAAATGCACCACCACATGCCCCTCTACACCCATGGGAATGGCCCTCCTCTCCATGGCAACGGGTGCATATTGATTTTGCTGGTCCATTCATGGACTCAATGTTCTTAATAGCAGTGGATGTGCACTCAAAATGGTCTGAGGTGATCAAAATGTCCTCCACCACTACGGAGAAAACATTTGCAGTCCTCCGGACCATATTTGCCAGGAACGGCTTGCCAGAGCAGATTTGCTCTGATAACGGACCACAGTTTGTGTCCGAAGAGTTTCAGAAATTTATGAGAAGGAATGGGGTAAGGCATTACACATCCGCCCCGTATCATCCAGCCACCAATGGATTGGCTGAGAGGTTCGTACAAACCTTTAAAAAGGCAGTAAGGGTCTTGTGCGATGACGACATTCCACTGTAGCTTAAGGTGGACAATTTCCTTTTACCCTACAGAAATGTGACACATGCAGTTACCAACCAGACCCCGGCCATGATGTTCTTTAACTGAAGGTTGAGATCTCGTCTGGATTTGCTCAGACCAAATGTGCGAAGAAATGTTGAGAATAAGCAATTCCAGCACATCAATGAGAAGCCGACAAGAAGCTTCAATGTAGGTCAACCAGTCTTGGCCCGCGACTAGCGAACAGAGAAATGGCAACCCGGAATGATATGCACACGGCAGGGGCCACTAATGTACACAGTGGATGTCGGGGAGAACATTGTGAGATGCCATGTCGACCAGATCCTAGCGTCACAGGAACGAGTCAACCCCATGCCTCGCGTACCTGGTGATGAACCCAACATACTGGTAGCATGTACCCCAGAAACAGTAGCATCGGAAACTGATGAACTAACCGACGACAGGGGGCCAGAATCGCCTCCGCACCAAGAAGAAGACACGCAGGAAAGGCACTATCCAGAAAGGATCAGGAAGCCGCCCCAAAGACTGAATCTATAAATGTGCTATTTCAGTTAATGTGCATGTTAACAGTGCTAACTTTTATTTGAATGTTATGGTACTGTTAATCTAAAAGGGGAGGAATTGTAGTGTATGTACCTTTAAGAGAGAACTACTTTTACAGCTCCTGTATACTGTAGTACCGGCAGTGACCACACCAGTACATAAGCCCTGAGCAGGCATCTGTACTGTTAGTTTTTAGACTGCCCTCATCCAGTAAACACCTGTTGATTGTTGATCTGCAGTCTCCGTCTATTTATTGAAGAACACTATACCTTAAGATTCACGCATTTAACAATTGTGAGCAACGAATACAGCATACTAAATTGCGAGAAGTACAAGTAAATTGCTGTTTCACCTGGAAGGGGTGTTTGGGGCCCTGGATAGTGGGAAGGGAGGAGCTATAAGGGCATGTGTTGCATCTCCTGCGCTTGCACGGGAAGGTGCCGGGCGAAGGGGAAGGGGTGTTGGGTGTGATAGCGGAGTGGACAAGGGTGTTGCGGAAGGAGCGATCCCTATGGAATGCTGAATGGGGAGGTGAGCAGATGATGCAATTGGTGGTGGGATCATGCTGGAGTTGGCGGAAATAGCGGAGGATGATCTGTTGAATGTGGAGTCTGGTGCGGTGAATAGTGAGGACAAGGGGAACTCTGTCATGGTTCCGGGAGGGAGGGGCAGGGGGGAAGGCAGATGTGCGGGAAAAAGAACGGACATGGTGAAGGGCTGTGTCAACCACTGTAGAGGAGAATCCTCAATTGAGGAAAAATGAAGACATGTCAGAAGCACTGGTATAGAACGTCGCATCGTCAGAGCAGCTGCGGCGGAGATGGAGAAACTGGGAGAATGGAAAAGAGACCTTACAGGAGACGGTTTGGGAGCAAGTGTAGTCCAGGTAGCTGTGGAAGCCAGTGGGCTTGTAGTGAATGTTTGTCAATAACGTATCCCCAGAGATGGAGATGGAGAAGTCGAGTAAGGGAAGGGAAGAGTCAGAGATGGACTATGTGAAGGTGAGGGGTGGGTGGAAATTGGAAACAAAGTGAATGAAATTATCTAGTTCAGGGCGAGAGCAGGAAGCAGCGCCGATACACTCATCAATGTACCGGAAAAATAGGTGAGGGTATGGACCTGAGTAGTACTGGAACAAAGAATGTTCCGCATATCCCAAGAAAAGGCAGGCATAGCTAGGACCCATGTGGGTTCCCATAGCAACAACTTTGATTTGGAGGAAGCGAGTGGATTCAAAGCAGAAGTTATTCAATGTGTGTACAAGTTCAGCCAGGTGGAGGAGGGTGGTGGTGCATGGGGACTAGTTGGGCTGCTGTTCAAGGAAGAAGTGGAGCGCCCTCAGGCCATCCTGGTGGGGGATCGAGGTGTAGAATGATTGTACATCCATAGTGAAAAGGAGGCGGTTGGGGCCAGGAAACTGGAAACTGTTAAAGTGGCAGGGGGTATCGGAAGATTTGCAGATGTAGGTGGGAACAGGTTGGACAAGGGGAGAAAAAATAGAGTCGAGATAGGAAGAGATAAGTTCCATGGGGCAAGAACACGCTGAAACGATGGTTCTACCAGGACAGTATATATGATAGGGGCCGAGGTTATGATCTGAAAATTGTTGAACTCTATGTTTAGTCCAGAAGGCTGTAAAGTGACTAATCACCTCCAGTGTGACCCCACCACCAAACGCATCTTCCGCTCACCTCCACTTAAAGCATTCCGTAGGGACCACTCCCTCTGCAACACCCTTGTCCACTCCACTATCCCCCCCAACACCCCTTCCCCTTTATAATTGCAAAATACTGCGGATGCTGGAAATCTGAAATAACAACCGAAAATGCTGGAAATACTCAGCAGGCCAGGCAGCATCCGTGGAGAGAGACACAGAGTTAACGTCTCAGGTCTGGGACCCTTCATCAGAACTGGAAAAAGCTGGAGATGTAACAGATATTAAGCAGGTGCAGAGACAGGGCGGGGGGATTAGCAGGGGAGGAAGAAGTAGAAAGGACATCCTGTACCCCTTCTCCTTTGCCCGGCACCTTCCCATGCAAGCACTGGAGATGCAACACATGCCGTTATAACACCCCCCTTCCCACTGTCCAGGACGCCAAACAACCCTTCCAGGTGAAACAGCGATTTACTTGTACTTCTCACAATTTTGTATACTGTATTCGCTTTTCACGATGTGGTCTCCTTTACATTGGGGAGACCAAATGCAGATTGGGTGACCGCTTTGCAGAACGCCTCCATTCAGTCCGTAAGAGGGACCCCGAGCTTCCAGTTACCTGTCATTTTAATTCACCGCTCCACTCCCACTCAGAACTCACCGTCCTCGCCCACTTGCATTGTTCCATGGAAACTCAGCGTAAGCCCGAGGAGCAGCACCTCATCTTTTGATTAGGCACTTTACAGCCTTCTGGACTCAATATCGAGTTCAACAATTTCAGATCATAACCTTGGCCCCTATCATATATATGTTTTATCCACACTTTTTGTCTCTGTCTTTTTCCTTCTCCCCCACATGGCAGCTGTCTTTCATTCTGCCAGCACAATTCGCACTTCATCTAGAGCCATCGTTTGTTTCTTAACCTGTTCCATTACCATCTCCTTTTGCATTGAATATCTGTTAATGTGTCTCAACCTCTTCTGCCTTCTAACCTATCACAGACCTTCCCTCTTGTTCTTTCATTCCCCCCCCCCCTTTCCCAGCCTCTTCACTTGCTTAAAAATCTGTTCCATTTCCTGCTTTTTCAAGTAAGGGGAGTGAAATAGAATGTGGTCGTGGTAGTGGACAGTTTATTCAGGGCGATAGATACGGTTCTCTTCGGCCACAACCAGGAGTTCTGGTGCTGCCTCCCCAATGCCAGGGTTAAGGGTATCTCCTTGCAGCGGGAGAATAACTTGGAGTGGGAGGGGGAGGATCCAGTTGTCATGGTTCATGTAGACATAAGTAGAACTGGGAATGAGGTTCTGCTGAGGGAGTTTGATGAGCTGGGGTCCAAATTAATAAGCAAAATCTTAAAGGTAATGATCTCTGGATTGCTACCTGAAGCAAGCACAAATTAGCATGGGGTCATACAGGTGAGAGTTGAATGCTTGGCTGAAAGTGTGGTGTGGGAGGCAGGGGCTTAGATTCAAGCGGCTCTGTCAGCAGCACTGGGGAAAGACGGTGCTGTACTGTTGTGACAGGCTCCAATTAGACCAGGCTGGGACCAATGTCCTGGTAAATCAAAAAGCTAGGGCTGTAGACAGGGCTTTAAACTAAAAAGTAGGGAGTGTGCAGGTGAGGGGAAATTTATAAATCTATAGAGAAAAGTCATGGCCATAGAGCAATGTTGTGATTTAGGCAATGATAAGCAGTGTGGCTGAAAGGGACAGTAATAATACATCAGTGAATAAGGTCAAATCAGGGAAAAATAATAAAACTTTAAAATTAAAGGTGCTTTATCTTAATGCACAAAGCATTCATAACAGAACAAACAAATTAATGCCATAAATAGAGCTAAACAGATTTGATCTAATAAACATTAGAACGCCGTTGTTGCATGGTGATGAAGGTTGGTAACTAAATATTGCAGGGTACTTGACGTTTTGAAAAGACAGACAAAATGGAAAAGGAGGGGGTAGCCCTAATAATAAAGGATGACATAAGGACAATAGTGAGGAAGCTACTTCGCTCAGGAGAACAGGAAGTAGAATTAGTCTGGGTGGAGAAATGATATAACAAGGGGAAGAAAACACTGGTGGGAGTAGTTTATAGCCCCCTCCCCAACAGTAAATATACTGTTGGACAGAATATTAATCCTGAAATAAGAGGAACTAGTAACAAATCTACCACACCAACCGTGGTGGACTTTAATCTTCAAAAAGCCTGGCCAAATCAAATTGGCCAAAATAGTTTGGAAAACGAGTTCAGTGAATCCATTCGAGACAGTTCCCTAGAACAATATGTCGTGGAATAAACCAGGGAACAGGCTATCTTAGAACTTGTCTTGTGTAATGAGACAGTGTTAATTAATAATTTCATAGTAAGCGAGCCTCTGGGGAAGAGTGATCATATTTATGATAGAATTTCACGTTGAGTTCGAGAGTAACGTATTTAAGTCCGATACTAGTGTTTTAATCTTAAATAAAGCCAATTACATAGGTATGAAGGGCGAGTTGGCTAAGGTAGATTGGGAAATTAGATTAAAATATAATATGGTAGATAAGCAATGGTGAACATTTAAAAGTATTTCATAATTCTTAACAAATATATATTCCATTGAGAAATAAAAACACCACAGAAAAGTGACCCATCTGAGGCTATATAAAGAGGTTAAGGGTGATATTAGGTTAATATAAAAGGGTTACAATGTTGCCTAGAGGAGTGGTATGCCCAAGCATTGGGCGACTTTTAAAAACCAGCAAAGGATGACCAAAAATTAATAAAGAGAGAAAATAGAATATGAGTAAAGTATAAAGAAATATAAAAAAAGATTGTAAGAGATTCTAAAATTACGTAAAAAGGAAGAGCGTGTTGAAAGTAAATGTGGGTCTCTTAGAGGCTGAGACGGGAGCAATTATATTGGGGCAGTAATTCCTCCCCAAACGCGTGAGTATGGAAGGGGTACTCACGCGTCTGGCCGGAGGAAATGCCGGTTTTCAGCATGCACAGCACATGCGCTGAAAACCGACATTTCCTCTCCTCTAACCCAAGAGGTGAAGAGGCTAGCGCGTGCGCTGTAGGGGGCAGCGCGTGCGTCTTGGATTTCCTCTGTTTTGGGGGATTTGCGCATGTCTAAATGCCTCCGGTCTTTACGCTTGTAAAAAGCACATGTAAGTATTTATTTTTACAGGTAAGTGGTGTTTTAGTGTAACTTAGAATTTTTTTTCCCACAGGTTTATTATTTTAAAGAATCTACAATAAGGTAAGTTTAGTTTTAGACCCTTTTTATTAAAAATTTATTTTTTTCAAAAAACAAATTATTGTTTAAATTATTTTTTTAAACTTATTTATACTTAATTTAATGATTGGGATGTTTTTTAAATTTTTGTTTAAAGTTTAAATAGTGTTTTGGGCCCCCGTAGTTTTCATGAGTTTGACAGTTCTTACTCTCAAACTCATGAATGAACCTTCCCCTCCCCTGATTGGTTGTACAGTGCTCACCTGATCCCAGCCGGCACATTGCACTAACTACGCCGCTGGATCAGGTAAGCACTGCGCGCTGACATCTGAACCGGGCCTGTCACAGGAAATGCAAGCAGGCCCGGGCTTCAGATGTCAGCGCGCAGGGTGAGTGCAGATCGGGGGCTTGCACGCGCGGCAAGCCCCCGACACCAAGTTCTGGGCCAATGAAAAATAAGGAAATGGCAGAGACATTAAACAAATGTTTTGTAACTGCCTTAACAGTAGAAGAAACTAAACATATACCATAAACAGTTGGGATCCAATGGTCTAATGAGAGTGAGGAACTTTAAGTCATTAATATTAGAAAAGACAAAATATTGGAGAAATTAATGGAACTAAATGCTGACATGTCCTCTGGGCCTGATAGCCTACATTCTAATGTTCTAAAAGAGGTGGCTGCAGAAACAGTGGATGCATTGATTATGATCTTCCAAAATTCCCCAGATTCTGGAATGGTCCCAGTGGATTGGAACGTAGCAAATGTAACACCGCTATTCAAGAAAGGAGGGTGAAAATAAATATGGAACTACGGGCCAGTTAGCCTGATACCAGCCATCGGTTAAATGCTAGATTCTATTATTAAGAAACTGTTAATAGTACACTTAGAAAATCATAGTACGATTAGACAGATCAACATGGTTTTGCGAAATGGAAATCATTTTTAACAAATTTATTACAGTACTTTGTGGATGTAACTCGCGGGGTAGATAAAGGCAAACCAGTAAAGTTAGTATATTTGGATTTTGAAAAGGCATTCAATAAGGTGCCACACGAAAGGTTTTTACACAAGATAAGGGCACATGAGGTTGGGGGGTAATATATTAGCATGGATAGAGGAGTGGTTAAATGACAAAAAACAGAGACGAGGATAAACAGGTAATTTTCAAGTTGTCAGGATATTAATGGTGGGTGCTGCAAGGATCAGTGTTGGGGCATCAGCTATTTACACTCTATATTAATGACTTAGATGAAGGGACCGACTGTAACGTATCCAAGTTTGAGACAATAAAAGCTAGGTGGGAAAGTAAGCTGTGAGGAGGCCACAAATAGTCTGCAAAGGGATACAGACAGTTTAAGGGAATGGGCAAGAAGTTGGTAGATAGAGTGTAATGTGAGGAATTGTGAGGTCATTCACTTTGGTAGGAAGAATAGAAAAACAGAATATTTTAAGTGGTGATAAATGATTAAATGCTGGTGTTCAAAGGGGCTTTGGTGTTGTTGTATACGAAACACAGAACGTTAACATGCAGGTGCAGCAAGCAATTAGGAAGGCAAATGGTATGTTGACATTTATTGCAAGGGAGCCTGCGTACTAAAGTAAGGAAGTCATGCCGCAATTGTACAGAACTTTATTGAGACCACACCTGCAGTACTGTGTACAGCTTTGAACTGAAAGAAATTAGTAATAGTAAAAAAATAGTGCTTGAGAAATTAATGGGAATGAAAGCCGATAAATCCACTGGAACTGATAGCCGACATCCTAGGGTTTTGAAAGAGTTGGCTGTAGAGATAGTGGGTGCATTGGTTGCCATTTTCCAAAATTCCATAAATTCTAGAATGGATCCCACAGATTGGAAGGAAGCAAATGGAACCCCACTATTTAAAAAAGGAGAGAGAGAAAAACGGGTAATTACAGACCAGTTAGCCTGACATCAGTAGTAGGGAAAATTCTAGAAAATATTATTAAGGACGTGGTAACAGGGCACTTAGAAAATAATAATAGGATTGGGCAGAGTCAACACGGATTTATGAAAGGGAAATCGTGTTTGACAAATCATTTAGAATTTTTTGAGGTTGTAACTAGCAGAATAGATAAAGGGGAACCAATGGATGTGGTGTAATTGGATTTTCAGAAGGCATTCGATAACGTCATAGAGTCATAGAGTCATATGGCACAGAAGGAGGCCATTCGGCCCATCGAGTCCATGCTGGCTCTTTGTTGAGCAATCCAGTCAGCCCCATTCCCCCACTCTGTCCCCGTAGCCCTACAGGTTTATTTCCCTAAAGTGCCTATCCAGTCTCCCCTTGAAAACATTGAGTGACTGCTGCCACCACTTCTGTCAGCAGCGAATTCCAGGTCTGCAACACTCGCTGTGTGAAGAAGTTTTTCCTCACATCCCCCCTGTATCTCCTGCCCAAAACCTTAAATCTGTGTTCCCTAGTCCTTGTATCATTAACTAGTGGGAACAGCCATTCCCTGTCTAGCCTATCCAAACCCGTCATAATCTATTACACCTCTATCAAATCACCCCTCAACCTCCTTTGCTCTAATGAAAACAAATCCAGCTTCTCCAACCTGTCCTTGTGGCTAAGATCCGCCATCCCCATAACCATTCTGGTAAATTTCCTCTGCACCCTCTCAAGGACCTTCACATCCATGCAAAGCGTGGTGACCAGAATTGGATGCAATACTCCCGTTGTGGCTTAACCAGCGCTTTATAAACTTTCAGCATAACTTCTCTACTTTTGTACTCAATAGCTCTATTTAACAAGCCCAAAATTCCATATGCTTTGCTAACCACTCTCTCAATATCTCTTGCCACCTTCAGGGACCTATGCACATTAACTCCCAGGTCCCTCTGTCACTGCACACTCTTTAAAACTGTGCCATTAAATGCATATTGCCTCTCCCTGTTCCTTCTGCCAGAATGCATCACCTCAAAGTTCTTTGTATTAACTTGAATAAAGGTGCCACGCAATATGTTATTAAACAAAATTAGGGCTCATGGGATTCGGGGTATTGTACTATCATGGACTGCTGAATAGTGAATTGACAGATATCAGAGAGTAGTAGTAAACCCGTCATTTTCGGGTTGGCAGGCTGTAACTAGTGGCGTACCACAAGGATCAGTGCCTTGGCCTCAGCTTTCACTATCTTCATCAATGATTTGGATGAGGGGACCAAATGTAATATATCCAATTTTGCTGATGATACAAAGCTGGGTGGGAATGTAAGATCTGAGGAGGATGTGAGGAGGCTTCAAGGGGATATAGACAGGCTAAGTGAGTGGGCAAGAACATGGCAAATGGAATATAAAGTGGATAAATGTGAAGTTATCCCCTTTGGCAGGAAAAAATAGAAAAGCACAGTATTTATTAAATGGTGAGAGATTGGGAAATGTTGATGCTCAGAGAGACCTGGGTGTCCTTGTACACGAATCACTGAAAGTTAACTTGCAGGTACAGCAAGCAATTAGGAAAGCAAATGGTATGTTGGCCTTTATTACAAGAAGATTTGCGTATAAGAGTAAAGATTTCTTTCTGCAATTATGTGGGGCCCTGGTGAGACTATACATGGAGTATTGTATACAGTTTTGGTCTCCTTACCTAAGGAAGGATATACTTGCCATAGAGGGAGTGCAACGAAGGCCAACCAGATTGGTTCCTGGTATGGGGGTATTGTCCTATGAGGAGAGATTGAGTAGACTAGGCCTATATTCTCATAGAGAGTGAGTACCGACAGGCATCACATGGTCGATCCCGATCACGTCCTCGTTAGACTGGCAATTTCCAGCAGTGGCCCCTGGGTAACAGTCAGATGCAGGATATAATGCTAATTGCCCTCTTCCTCTACCTGGTCATTCACGCCAGTTTTAACGTTTCAAGTGCTGCCGGAACTGGGTTAATTTAACACAACACAGACAGGCAATCCAACCTGCCATCTTCTGGTTTGTATGGCTCGGTGCTATACCCATGGGTTCTTTAAGATGTGGATTTTTTCAGTGTGAAATGTAATTATTTGTGTGCAAGAGATTATTGGACATCAGGTGAGTGCAGACGGTTCGAAGGTTTTCATTCAGATATTCATATAACTAAGAGCAGTATTTTTGTTTTAATTCTACATGAAGTGCAGTGGAAACGATTCAGTGCGGCATCGGTTATGATTTAGGTAATCGGTTGTTAATTTTTATATTAGGTAATTCTAATATGGAAAAGATAAAGTACACAATTACACATACACAATCATCATGAGTGAAAGAATATCGCCGAATGAAAATTATTAAACACGAATGTAAATTTTGCACCCTAATATTTTGTGACATCCTGAGATGACGGCATATTTATTTAAAATTGAGAAAAGTTTGTCTTCGTCCTGGAATGATTTAATGTAAGATTATTTTGATAATTATTGTCGAATCACAATTAAAGGATGTAATTGAAGAACGTTCCTTTAATTTAATAGTTGGATGTTTATGCTGTTGTGTGTGTCTGCGAGTTTAATTATGTTGCTGCTGACATGCTCTAAAGGGCACCGCGTGTGGATAGAAAATAGAAAAAATAAACAAGGTAATTGCATTATTTGAAAATTCAGACACGATGGGCCGAATGCCCTTATTCTCTGCCGTAAATTTCTATGATTCTGAGTGTTGTTTTTAATGGCCAGGTAAAGAACAGCTGATAATCTCTGCCTCCGCTGCTCACAGTTCCACGAGAGCAATTGCTCAGTCTTTGGGAAAAAATAACGCGTGTCCAGGCACAGCTGGGAATTAGAAACAGAAACATACGAAAGCAGGGAACGCGATGAAGGAGCCGCAATCGAAACGGATAAAGGGTTCCTGCAGCCCTCGCATACAGCCGGTTTCCATTATACCTCGCTCCACACTCTTTCTGCAGCATAAGATTATACAAAGGCAACTGCTAGTTGGCTCCTGTATAAAATGAGCTTATTGCATTCTATGTAAATGCAGTGTTAAGAATGGGGAGCGGGTTGTAGCTGACACTTCATGTGATTATTTTTTGCGAGCTGACAAGTATCTTGATGGACGAATTTTTCCAGCTGACGATATTTTTCAATAAATCTAAGTGTTGATATTTATACGTGTCAAGTTGTATCGAGTGTGTAAACCTTTCATATGTCTTATGTTTTACTGATGTAAAATGAAGTGCCTTAGAGAGAAAGTTCTGGTCATAGAATTAACATCTGACATTGATTGCACTCAAAGTCCACCATCAGGATTTATGTCATGGGCAAAACCAATTCAAATGAAAGTTTGCTCTTTGAAGAGAAAGTTGGACATTGTGAACCTGGAATGGGTAAAAACACGCGGTCACATTGTGGGATACATTATATTCGGCATTTCTACGGAAACAAATAGGAGGAGCGAAGCAGTAATTGCGACGAGAACAGTGAAATAATATTCGTCCACCCGTATTCTTTATTCGACTAAACTTGAGAGGCTCCAAACATTTGGAACCAAAGACATCTGATTGCACTGAGCAATTTAAAGGCAATAATGACAGATAAGTAGCTAATTAGTTAATCACGGTAACTAACTGCTAATTTACTTAACATCGAGCTAAAGACACCTAATTATTCAATCTAGACCTCAAGTGACCAAATAGTTCAAGAAATAAAATACCGATTACCAACAAATAAAGAAGTTAATTAAATAATTAATGAAGACTTGACAGTACATGCACTGTGTCGGGATTTTAATAAGTGGGAGTTTGTGGACAATGAGACTATCCCAGGTAGCCACAGTGAGGTGAGAGTATTTACCCTTGACATCAAGACAGCATTTGACCGAGTGTGGCATCAAGGAGCCCTCGTAATATTGAAGTAAATGGGAATTAGGGGGGAAACTCTCCATTGGCTTGAGTTAGGCCTAGCACAAAGGAAGATGGTTGTCGTTGTTGGAGGTCAATCATCACAGCCCCAGGATATCGCTGAAGGAGTTCCACAGGGCAGTGTCTTAGGCCCAATCATCTTCAGATGTTTCATCAATGACCTTGCCTTCATCATAAGGTCAGAAGTGGGGAAGTTCACTGATGATTGCGCAGTATACAGTTCCACTCGCAAATCCTCACACAATGAAGCAGTCCGTGCCCTCATGCAAGGACAACATTCAGGCTTCACAAGCAACATTTACACCACACAATTGTCAGGCATTGACAATCTCTAACAAGATAGCGTCTAACCACGCCCAACCTTGACGTTCAACGGCAATGACCCATATTGTTCGATCGCAGGCCTCCCGCGGGTGGAGACCTGCGATCTGGAAAATCTGCGCCCTTATCTGAGGGCTCCCAGGACTCGCACACTTTCGCTCCTGGATATCACCAAACTTGAAGTGCGTAGGGCCAACATATCCCAGGGGTGCGTCTAGTTCGCTGCATCCTTGGGATCATGTCGGCCATGGGGAGCCAATCACAGAAGGGAATCTACCTTCATGCATTTGACAGGAAGACCTGTCAAATGCATGAACGGAGATCAGTGAAAAAACATAGTAAAACTTTAAATAAATTGGAAAAAACATCACATTTTAAAATGACTTGAAATTAAAATAAATTAAGTATTTTAAACAAAATTTAATTTTTTGAAAAAAATAATTATAGTTTTTCACGGGGCTAAAAATAAACTTGCCTTTTCAAAAGTATTTTTAAATGATAAATCAGTGGGAAAACTTTTTTTATTTTACTTTTTTCAAATCTTTTTCTGGTATAAGCAGGCCTTATGCATTTACCAGGTGTAAGAATTGAAAGGGTTTTCTGCGGGCAGAGGGTCTCCAAAAAGCAGAACTATCCACCTGCAGAGGCCCTTTTCCAGGGCAGCCAGAGGCTCTGTCACGAGCATTCTTGACAGGTCGGAAATGCCGGTTTTCAGCGCATGCGCTGTGCATGCCAGAAACCGGCATTTCCGATGTCCCTATCCGATATCCGGCCCATTATCTTCGCCGAATCTGCCACCATCAAAATCCTGGGGGTCACCATTAACCAGAAACGTTACTGGACCAGCCATATAAGTACTGTGGCTATGAGAGCAGATCAGAGGCTGGGTATTCTGTGGCGAGTGTCTCACCTGCTGACTCCTCAAATCCTTCCCACTATCTACAAGGCACAAGTCAGGAGTATGATGGAATACTCTCCACTTGCCTGCAGTTCAAACAACACTTAACAAGCTCGACATCACCCAGAACAAAGAATCTCGCTTGATTGTCACCCCATTCAGCACCTTAAACATCCACACCCTCCACCATCGGTGCACCATGGCTGCGATGTATATCATCTACAAGATACATTGCAGCAACTCGCCAAGGCATCATTGACAGCACCGCCCAAACCCGTGACCTCTACCGCTTAGAAAGATAGGAGCAGCAGGCTCATGGGAACAACATCACCTGCAAGTTCCCCTCCAAGTTACACACAATCCTGACTTGGACATATATCGCTGTTCCTTCACCGTTACTGCGTCAAATTCCTGGAAGTCCCTCCCGAAAAGTTATGTGGGAGTACCTTCACCACACAGAATACAGCAGTTCAAGAAGTTCACCACCACCTTCTCAAAGGCAATTAGGGCTGCATAATAAATGCTGACCTTGCCAGCAACTCTCACATCCCAGAAAGGAATAAAAATAATCTGCAAGAAATGTCTCTGCTTCGAGACACTCTGGCTCAGAGTCTTTGAGCAGGAATGTGAGCTCGAAACACTCCGACACATAAGGGAGGATGGGGAATTCCTGCATAATATACGCCAGAATACAGTTACACACCAGAGGAAAGATTAGGTACAGAAAGGGGAGAGTGTGACTGTCAGTCAACTAGGTAAGAGCAACGTAGGAGAGGTAGTGCAGGAAGTCCATCGGAATGATTTAATCAGTATAAAGTAGATGATACCTGTGAGGATAAGGTGAAAGACTGTGGGAAGCACAGCCAGAATGCCGGCCAACGCATTATGGAGCAGAAGCTTCTCCAAGGGAGCAGGTGCAGAATAGAAAAGTTTAAGTTATGGGGGATTCTATAATTAGGTGGATAGTTAGTATTCTTTGCAGTCAGGATCGAGGTTCCCGTAGCGTATATTGCGTACCTGGCGCTAGAGTAAGGGAAATCTCCAAATGGATAGTAAATAATCTGGAAGGAGAGAGGAGGATCTCATTGTTGTGCTCCATGTCGGAGCCAACAACAGAAAATCATAGATATTTACGGCATAGAAGGAGGCTATTCGGACCCATTGTGCCTGTGCCGGATGAAAAGGAGCTGTCCAACCTAATCTCACTTTCTAGCTCTTGCTCCGTAGCCCTGTAGGTTCTGGCACTTCAAGTGCATGTCCAAGTACTTTTCAAATGTGATCAGGGTTTCTGCCTCAACCACCTTTTCAAGCAATGAGTTGCAGAACTCCAACACCCTCAGAGTGTAATCCTTCTACCAATTATTTTAAATCTATGCACCCTGGTTATTGATCTCTCTATCCACTCTATCTAGGCTCCTCATAATTGTATACACCTCAATCAAGTCGCTCGTCAGCCTCCTCTGTTCCCAAGAAAACAACCCCAGCTTATCCAGTCTCTCCTCATGGATGAAATTCTCCAGTTCTGGCAACATCCTCGTAAATCTCTCCGCTACCCTCTCTAGAGCAATCACATCCTTCCTGTAATCTGGTGGCCAGAACTGTACGCAGCACTCTAGCTGTGGCCTAACTAGTGTTTTATACAGTTCAAGCATAACCTCCCGGCTCTTATATTCCATGCTTTGGCTAATAAAGGAAAGAATAGGTGATTGGTGGGTGAGTATCAGCGTTTTAGTCTCCCTAAGTTAATTGCGTGACTGAAGACTTTATGGAAGAGAGTATCAGGAGTTAGGAGCTAACTTCAAAAGTAGGACTTCACGGGTAATAATTATTAAGTGTGAGGTCCGGTTTTTCGCTTTTGTTCGGATTATTACCTGAGCCACGTGGTAATTGGTACAGAGACAAACAGATTAGGATGGTCAATACTTAGCTATAGGAGTGGTGTGGGAAGGATGGGTTCCATTTCATGGGACACTGGCACCAGTATTGGAGCAGGTAGGAGATGCACCATTGGGACGGGCTGCACCTGAAGCGGGCTGGGATAAAGGTCCTAGTGGAAAGAATAACTAGGACTGTAAATACGACTTTAAAATAATAACATGGAGGGGCGGGGGTGGGGGTGACTGCTAGAACTTACAGAAACCTAACAATAAAAGAATCAATAAAAGAGAGTAGAGGACAAACTAAAGGAAGGAATAAAGACAACGCGAATAGCCAGAGAGCGGATAAATTCATAGACAATAAAGGTAAAATCAAGGAGTGACTTCACAGGACAGCAGATAGGTGATTGGTGGGTGAGAGGGGCAGTATCGGTAGAGCGCCAATCAATGTTCCGTGCAGCGCTGCCGGATTCGGAGGATTCTTCCCTCCCTTAAAGGGAAGGGCCAATGTTCACAGCAGTTAAAGGTAAGGCTGGGGATGCGTCGACGATGGCACGTCCGATCCGCGAGCAGCAGCCCCAAGCACTGTAAGAGTGTGCAAGGCTGATCGATTGCGGCAATTAAAAATTAAAAAAACCAGCACTGAGGGGTGAGGATATTTTTTTGGCGCATCTGACCACCAATCCCTTTCATTGCCGCTCCCCAAGCAGCCAGCCGAGGACACAACCGCTCCTGCAGCTGCCGTTGCTGTCGTCCGGCAAAGCTGCAGGGTGCGGAAGTGAATTTGGGAACCGGTGCAGTAACGGGGTGATGCGCACCGGATGTCGTCACTTTCTCCGGGGCACAGGAGATCGAGGCGAAATGTTTTACTGCCAGCGCTAGCCCCTGATTGAATTTTGCGGTAGTTGTTTCTATCACTCCGACCCGGCGATAAGTCGTTAGTGCCCCGTTATCACTCCCCAGCGGTGATAACAGGAGGCGCAAAGGAGGCCAATTTCTAGTAGGCCTTAAGTTTATTTCCCTAAGTTAGTTCATAGTTGAATAAATAGAGGCATGGCAGGGCACCTCAGTCCCGTGGAATTAACATTCTGGCCTAGAAATTGGGTATAGCCCCGCTTGAGGCATTAGAACTGGTGCTGCGCAAAGTTTAAAGCCAGATGAAACGTATCGCTGCCTGGCGAGATATTGGGTTGCATCGCCCCCAAAGGGGATTGAGGCGCTAACTCAGACTTTGCACGGGGCTCCTAAGGCGCAAAAGTTCAGGCGCTACCCAATATCGTCACGGACGGGCGCAGCGCAGGTGATCTCAATTACCGGAAACCACGAGACTTCCAGGCGCTGGCCGGCTCTTAAAGGGGTGGGTCAGTCAGCCTGAGCTGCTACACTCAATGCCCTGTAGGCCTCAGAATCGTCGCTCGCCCTTCTCTGGCGCAACAAGCTTGGTGAGGATGGAGAAGGTGGGACAGAGAGCAGAGCGCTTCAGCACTGAGGCCCTGGACCACTTGGTGTCTGCAGTTGAGCGCCGTTGAGATGTTCTGTATCCTGACAATGGCAAGAGGCCGAATCAAAAGGCTTACTGGCGATCTTGGAGGGAGGTTTCTCAGAGGGTCAACTCCAACAGCTTAGCGACCAGGACCCCTGTTCAGTGCAGGAAGAAATTCAACGACCTCACTCGGGTTGTTAGGGTGAGTGTTGGTTATGCAAACTTCTGATTCCCTCCATCTGCACCTAACTTCGAGGCCCTGTTGCCATGATGCCCCAATGGCCATCTGTCAGCAAGCACCCATGGCCCTTTCTGGGCACACACATGGACATTTCTCTCAAGGCATCATGTAAGGGCCCTTGCACCATGGGGGGCATGAGATGATCTCTCAAGGCCACATGTAAGGGCCCTTGCACCATGGGGGCATGATATGATCTCTCAAGGCATCATATAAGGGCTGTTGCACTATGGGGGGCATGAGATGATCTCTCAAGGCATCATGTTACAGAACTTCCCCTTCTTTCCCCCTGCAGTCCAAGCTGGCGACGATGCGGAGGGAGCAGCGTCGAACCGGTGGTGGACCTCTACAAGTCGTCACTCTGGCGGATCTCGAGGAGAGACTGCACCAGATTCTTGGAGGACGTCTGTCTGGTCCTGTTACCACAGCAGCTGCCGAGCCCATTTCCGACAGCGAGGGTAAGGCTCTCTCCTTTTTCAGCTGTTTCCTTCCACTTGGTCCCCCCGCCAGCATGCTTCCTCAATGTGCAGCCATGTCAGAGCCTTGCCGCAATCTGCCATGCCTTTCCGCCAACCTGTCCTTTTGCTAAAGCCACTCTTCCACCTCCCTGCTTTCAGATGATGCATCACCAACTGGGGATAGATGCCCTGAAGCTGCCAGTGCCAGTGCCTCCGGATTTGAGGATCAGGAGGAAGCCAGCCCATCCGCTCCAATCTCAGAGGAGCATACACATGTACAGACTGGGGATAGTAGTTGCCTGGAGGGGAGGGGGGGCTCTGATGATCAAGCAGTTGCCGGACCAAGCGGCATGCAGCAACGCAAGGGGGGTAGGCAAGTTCGGCCACCGTCTCCCCAGAGGGCAAGGCAGGTAGTGATGACTGCTGCACAGAGTGCAGAGGAGGTGCGTTGCCTGGCTGAAATGAGCACCCAGGCCCGGCTTAGGCACACTGAGCTGATGGCTGCAGTGGGGAGGATGCCTCAATCAATAGATTCACTGGCAAAGAGTGTGTTGGACTTCGGGGCAACAATGGAGAGGACTCTCCAGGGCTTCGGGGCAACAATGGACAGGACTCTCCAGGGCTTCGGTGCAACAATGGATAGGACTCTCCAGGGCTTCGGGGCAACAATGAAGAGGTCTGTCGAGGGTTCGGGACAACAATGGAGAGGTCTGTCGAGGGCTTTGCACCAACAATGGAGAGGACTGTCCAGGGCTTCGAGGCTGCTATGGAAAGGACTGTTCAGGGCTTCAGACAATCCCTGGAAAGGTCTGTCCAGGGCTTGTCCGAGGCAGTGGAGCGGTCAGCACCGGCCTTGTCTGAAGCAATGGAAAGAACTGTCCAGGGTTTCTCCGAAGCACTGGCACATGGCTCGCAGGTCCTCACTGCTGCCACGCAGTCACTTGCCAGCCTCGTCCACACCCAGATTGAGGCAACGCAAACTCTCACTGCAGCCACCCTATCTGCCTCAGCTAGGATCACCCCGGGCCCTTCCAGTACCACACATGGCCAGGAATCAGTGGAGCAGTTGCTTGTGATGGTGGAGCCAAGCCAGTCCCCTCTGAGAGCCAGTGTGTCATCTGACCATGGTGCAGGTGTCCTCTCTCGGCAGGTGACCATTGCTCATGCCACCGCGGGAAAGTCTGCAGTCCAGCTGCCACCACCTGCAGTTCACACTGCTTCAAGCAATGGCCAGATCAAGCAGCCAGCCTCCGCACCCTCCAAGCCCAGATGTCATCCAGGCCGTCCATCAGGGGCTTCTGCACTTCCAGACAGTCAGCAGGCATCCCCCAGCCTTCACCCTGCCACTGGGGTTCAATTACATAGGAGCAGCAGGGAGGGAAGTGGCCGAGCGCGAAAGAGAAGTCGTTCTTGTAGTGTATGTACTTTGCAGAAGGAACTATATTCTGCAGCCCCTGTATACTGCAGTACCAGTAGTGACCACCCCTGTATATAAGCCTGTGTAGTAACATTTGCGTAGTAGTTCCAGGTTGCCTCCATTCAGTAAAGACCTGTTATAACCAACTCCTGCAGTCCGTGTCTCAATTATACACGGACATAATACTGGCGATGAGCAGATACGAACTTACCTACAGTCTGCACCACCTCATGGGGATCCATCCCTGAAGCGAAGTTATCAGAGGTCAAGGCCAGAAGGAAGAAAGAAACAAAAGAAACGAGCATTGACTGTGGGCATCCGCCTCTGTGTCAGCGGAGTTGAAGATTTGCAGGAGAGGCTGTTGAGTGCGGGGCTTGGTTGTCCTGTCGATGGTGCTTCAGCTAATGAGGCTGGTGGCAGGTAGTACACTGATCCTTCCTGGGCTGCGGCGGTCTAGAGCTCGAGCGGGTGGCTTTGCAACGGGGCCGAGCAGCGTTGTCGGGAAGTGGAGAGAGAGAGAGGGTGGAGCACACAGGGCACGGCCGGTGCTACGAAGCCGGGCAGCGTACAGACCCGAGAAGAGGGAGGCAAGAGTCCTGCAGGGTTGTTCCGATGACGGGGAAAGAATAAAAATTAAACGCGCAGAAAGCCGCGAGGAGCTGCAATTTGCCACGGGAACCGTGGACAGTGGCGTTAGCAGCAGCGTGGGGGGTAAGTGCGCGAAGACCATGGGGCATCACCATCAAGGCATAAAACGCCAGCAACTGCGGTAGCAACAGCGGAGAAGGCAGAAAGCACTGGAGGCACCATCTTAATCCAGCGGGGAAGAAGGCAAAGCGCGGGAGGTGCCATCTTAGATTTCCAAGATATCGAAGACTGGCAATATCACTGCCTTCGATAATGCAATAGAAGACTGGACCACGTATGTGGAAAGAGTCGAGGTATATTGCGAGGCAAATGAAGTAGCCGATGAGAAAAGGCATCGGTACTGCTAAACTTAATGGGCGCAAGAATGTACGGCCTATTGCGGGACCTGATTACTCCAGCCAAACTGAAGGCGAAGAGTTTTAACGAAATTGTTGCTATCCTACAGGAACACCTAAATCCTACACCGCTGCTGATAGCAGAAAGATTTAAATTCCACAGGAGAAATCAGCATAAAGATGAGAGCAATGCTGATTACCTTACGGAACTACGCAAGCTATCAAAGCACTGCCAGTTCAGAGCAGGACTGGCAGATACCTTATGGGACAAATTTGCCTGTGGACTCCTGAGTGAAGGAACCCAGAAGAGGTTACTCTCAGAGAAAGAGCTGACGCTAGATAAGGCTTTCAGCATGGCAGTATCATACGAAGCAGCAGCAAGGGGGGCTGCGGAAATACAGCAAAATCCACAGGAATATGGCACCCGCGAAATGACACGGGGATTTGCAAAATGTTATCGCTGCGGCAGAACAACCCATGACCAGAAGGACTGCTGGTCCAAGGACAAAATATGCAGGCAATGTGGAAAGATGGGACACATTGCACGAGTTTGCAGGTCTGGGAAGAAGACCAACGACAACAAAAAGGCTACTAAGGAACCGTACAGGAAAGTACAAAAGATGATGCACAGTAGTTCCGAAGACCAGATGAGCAATAGTGAATCCGGGAACAAGAGACTAAGCTGTCTCAAACTTCACAACGTAATTGCAAAAGAGGATCACCGAACCATTTCGGTCACCCTCACGATAGCAGGATCCCAAGTCAAAATGGAATTGGATACAGGATCAGCTCTAACCGTCATGAATCGCCGAGACTACGAGCAGCTATTCTCACACATACCCTTGAAAGAGACATGCATTGTCTTGAAGACGTATACGGGGCAAAAAGTATACCCCAGAGGAAAAATAAGGGTGCCTGTCGAATACAACGGCAAGGAAATACAGAAATTGTATCTGTACATACTGCAAGATGCTGGACCACCGTTATTTGGACGTGAATGGATCAGAAAGATAAGTTTAGTCTGGCACTCCATTCAGGCACTGACGGTGGCTGGTAAAAAGAATGACGACGTCACTCCTGGACGATTGTCAACAATCTTAGCTAACACCAAAGAGATATTTCAACAAGAACTGGGAACTCTTAAAGGCGTAACCGCCTCGACAAAAATAGAAGAGAATGCAATTCCCAAGTTTTTCAAAGCAAGACTGGTACCATATGCAATTCGCCCAGCCGCCGAGGCAGAGCTGGAGAATCTGGAGAATGCAGGCATGTTATCTAAGGTAGACTGCAGTGAGTGGGCGACACCCATCGTTCCTGTCATGAAGAAAACGTTAAACAATAAGTCTTAGGAGCCAAGGAAGGTTCGCATCTGTGGGGACTTCAAGGTGACGGTGAACCCAGTCCTTCACACAGTACAATATCCTCTTCCAAGGATAGAAGATATCTTCGCCTCACTATCTGGAGGGAAGCGTTTTACAAAAATTGAACTAGCACAAGCATATTTGCAGATGAAGGTTGAAGAATCCTCTAGGAAGTATCTCACGATAAACACTCACAAAGGTCTTTACCAGTATAATCGACTGGTAGTCGGAGTAGCATCAGCTCCGGCGATATGGCAAAGAGCGATGGAACAAGTCCTGCAAGGGATTCCAGGGACTCAGTGTTACTTGGACGACATCCTAGTGACAGGTGAAGATGACAGTGAACACCTTGCCAACCTAGAGCAGGTGCTCACTAGACTACGTGAACATGGGCTATGGGCCAATCGCCCCAAGTGTGAGTTTTTTAAGAAACAGATATCGTATTGTGGGCACGTGATTGATGAAGAGGGGTTACATAAGTCCCCTGACAAAATTGAAGCGGTAGTTAATGCTCCAGCACCTGAAAATGTGTCGCAACTGCGGTCATTCCTCAGATTGGTGAATTACTACCATAAGTTTTTGCCGAATTTGTCCACAATTCTGCACCCACTGAACGCCCTACTACAAATGGGAGTAGCATGGAAATGGAGCGATGAATGTAAGTGGGCCTTTCAGAAGAGTAAGGACCTAATCACTTCAAGAGAAGTATTGGCTCACTACAACCCATCACTACCGATAAGTCTGGCGTTTGATGTGTCTCCCTACGGCATTGGGGCGGTACTGTCACATAAATTAATTGATGGTTCAGAGAGGCCGATAGCTTTTGCGTCACGCTCGTTAACTTCAGCCGAGCGTAACTATGCCCAGGTTGACAGAGAGGCCCTCAGCCTGGTGTGGGGGGTGAAGAAGTTCAATCACTACCTGCACGGTCGGAAATTTACTCTACTTACTGATCATCAACCTCTTGTCTCCATTTTCAACGCTTAGAAGGGCATACCGATAATGACAGCACAACGGCTACAGAGGTGGTCCCTTTCCCTAGGGGCACACCAATATGACATCGAGTACAAAGGAACTAAACAGCATGGGAATGCTGATGGATTGTCGTGCCTACCGTTGCCGACGGTGGAAGAAGAACTTGCAGTGGATCCAGTGGAGATATTCCACTCGACCATAGTCGAATGTCTCCCTGTGATGAATGCAAACATAGAAAAGGAAACACGAAATGACACGACACTCTCCTGGGTCTATGATTTAACGGTGAAGGGGTGGCCAGCACATGGCGAACCACTGCTGCCAGCATTCTTGCCGAGAAGAGAACAGCTGTCAGTGTGCAGAGGAACCTTGATGTGAGGATCCAGAGCAGTAATTCCACCCAAATTGAAAAATAGAGTGATCAATGAGCTTCATGAGGGCCATCTGGGAGGGGTAAAAATGAAGAACTTAGCCAGAGCGTTTGTGTGGTGGCCGGAAATCGATAGGGAAATCGAAGAAATGACCAAGAGCTGTACAGGATGCCAGAAGGTCCAAAATGCCCCACCACAAGCCCATCTACATCCATGGGAGTGGCCCTCATCTTCATGGCAAAGGGTGCACATTGATTTTGCTGGTCCATTTATGGACTCGATGTTTATAATTGGGGTGGATGCACATTCAAAGTGGCCAGAGGTTATAAAAATGTCCTCCACCACCACAGAAAAAACTATCACAGTCTTATGAACCATATTCGCCAGGAATGGGCTGCCTGAACAGATTTGCTCCGACAATGGACCACAGTTTGTGTCTGAAGAGTTCCGGAGGTTCTTAAAGAACAATGGTGTTAAGCAGTACACATCCGCCCCATATCATCCAGCCACTAATGGATTGGCCGAGAGGTTCGTTCAAACATTCAAGAAGGCTATCAAGGCAATGTGTAATGAAGACATACCCCTACAACACAAGGTAGATAACTTCTTGCGACACATGCGGTTACCAACCAAACTCCAGCCATGATGTTCTTCAATCGAAGACTAAGATGCCGCTTGGATTTGGTTAAGCCAAACATCAGAAGAGATGTGAAGAACAGGCAGTTTCAGAATATGAATGAAAGGCGAACCAGGAGTTTTAAGATAGGTCAACCAGTTTTGGCCCGGGACTACCGCACAGAGAAATGGCAGCCAGGAACGATCTGCACAGAGCAAGGACCTCTAATGTATACCGTGGATGTTGGAGAGAGCATTGTAAGACGCCATGCTGACCTGATTCTAGAGTCACTGGAAAACGTCAAATCTACACCACGATCCTATACACCTGGTGATGAAACCGAAGTACCAATTGCATCTACCTCAGAATCGGTGATATTAGAAGCAGACGAACCAAACAACGACATTGATCCCGACTCAACTTTGCCAGAAGAATCTGATACCCCAAAGAGGCGTTATCCAGACAGAATCAGGAAGCCTCCTCAAAGACTGAATTTATAATTGCTTAACTTCAACTAATGTATCTAGCAACTGTAATTGTAAATATGTTATTTCATTGTTAATCGAATGTTATGTACTGTTTAGCTAAAAGGGGAGGAATTGTAGTGTATGTACTTTGCAGAAGAAACTATATTCTACAGCCCCTGTATACTGCAGTACCAGTAGTGACCACCCCTGTATATAAGCCTGTGTAGTAACATTTGCGTAGTAGTTCCAGGTTGCCTCCATTCAGTAAAGACCTGTTATAACCAACTCCTGCAGTCCGTGTCTCAATTATACACAGATATAATAATTCTCAATCAAGGGGCCAGCAGTAGAGGGAGGTCCTGAGACGTTTCTTTGGCCAAACTCAAGGAGACCCTCACCTGTTGGAATTGTTGGAAAAAGTTTGTTCAGTTTGGCGGCTGTGCCGAAGAGTCTATTGTTATTTTGTTTGTTATGGTTTCTGTTGACATGACGTTGTTTTGCTGTGAGGAAAGACTTTTGTGACAATAAAGAGAAGTTTAAATGTGCTAAGATGTACGGAAATAATTACAGTGATGCTGGCCTTCAGATGCTTTCAAACATCCAAAGTGCGCAGCAGTTAAGACACTCATCATTCCGCCAGAGGGCCCTCGAGACGACTCCTCATGAGCCAGTGACGGATGTCCCTTCCACTTTCAGGAGCCCTTCCATCTTCCTCCTCCTGCTCCTCCTCCTCATCCGCATGCTCCTCCTCCTCTGCCTGCTTCTCCAGGGTCAGAGGGAAGGTGTCCTATAAAGGGCAGCTGTAACTTGCCGGCTGCAGCAGTGGACTGCAGCCTGAGAGATATTTGCGATGTCCCCAATGGCTCACTGAAAGGATCCGTTGCCATAAAAATTGAGGCCAACAGTCAGTTTAGCGGCCACCGACAGAGAGGTCATGCACCATTGACGCGGCTGCAGATCCTCAGTAAGCAGCTGGCACAGCTCAGTCACAACGTCCATCCCGATTTGGAGCCTTCGCACACACTGCTCCTCCAACATGTCCAGGTATGACCCCTAAAGACCCTTGCAGCATACCCTCGGATTGGGGAGACTCTTTTGCTCCTCCTCCTTCTGGCCAATCCCGGCCGTCTCTCCCGCCGTCTTTCTGCCCCTTCATAGTGTTCGGCCAGGAGCCCGTCACCCGCGAAAGCATCTCCCATTCCGATGCCAGTTGGTCAGAAGGCTGTTAGGTCTAGTGCTCCAACTGCTCCGGACAGGTTTGAGGGTCCCAATTACTCGAACGCTAAAATCCAAAAACTCTGCTCCACAGTAGCTCCCCAAATCTCTCCACCAACGATCGCAATGAACAGGCCAAGTGGCTGAAGCTTCTATACTAGAGCTGTCCCTTTTAAATAGCGCCCCCGACTCCGAGATGGGCCTGCTAATGCTCCCTCGAACTGTCACTAATAGCGCTAGGCGTTAAGGCTCCGGGCGCCACCCAATATCCGCTCAGGTGCCCCTAAAATGCGTTGCATGATGAAATGATGTCATTATGTGCTTGTGCTCATGGGCGCTCGCAAACACTTAGCGCAGGCGTTAAATGTATAGTCAATATGGGAGTTGTCGCTATCTTCATTGCGCCCGCCCCAACATTAGGCAATGCCCCAATTCTCGGTCTCTTAAGGCGCTAACCGCTGGCGCAAACAATCCAATTTCTAGGCCTCTGTGTCATGCGGGAAATTCAGGATACTTCCTGTGTCCTGGACAATCACATGTGCAGGAAATGTCGTCAGCTCGAGGAGCTCAAGCTGTGGGTTTTGGAGCTTGAGCTGCAGCTGGCACCACTGCGGTGCAGCCTACAGGCTGGGAGCTACGTGGATAGCACATTTCAGTAGGTGGTCCCCCCGCAGCATAAGAGTGTGCAGGCAGATAGGGACTTGGTGACCATCAGACAGACAAGGAGGACCAGGCAGGTAGCTCAGGCATCCCATGAGTGCAACTCGCTTTCCTTGTGAGTGTGATGGTTCCTCTGGTGAGTACAGCCAGAGCCAAATCCAGGCACCATGGGTGGCTCAGCTGTACAGGGCGGGGGGAGAGGAAGATTGGGAAGGCAATTGTGGTAGGGGATTCGATAATTAGGGGAACAGTTCTGGGGGAGATGTGACCTGTACAGGCCGGATGCCTTGCACCACAACAGAGCCAGAACCAATGTCCTCGCGGGGTTGGGTTGGGGGCTAGCGCTGTTGCGGAGGGCTTAAACTAATTTGGCAGGGGTTGGGCACCAGGATGTAGCATTAGAAAGGAGAAAAAAAGTGCACAAAGGATGGGGAGAGACTGATGGCACTATAGTAAGAAATATTAAGGTATTAGCTGGGAACAGAATCAGAGAATACAAGATGATCTAAGACAGGTTTACAGTGCATGTGTGTAAACGCATGAAGCATGGTAAATAATGTTGCTGAGCTGCAGGTGCAAATAGCCACATGGGAATATGATGTAGTGGGGATAATGGAGACCTGGCTCAAAAAAGGGCAGGATTGGTTTTTAAATATTCCTGGATATAAAATGTTTAGAAAAGATAGGGGAGGAAAGAAAGGAGGTGGGTGGCAGTATTTGTTAAGGAGAATGTTACAGTGCTGGAGAGGGAGGACATCCTGGAGGGGTGAAGGACAGAATCTATTTGGTTAGAGTTAGGAAGTAAGAGAGGTGTCATTACACTACTATGTGTATTTTATAGGCCACCAACTAGCGGGAAAGATATAGAGGAGCAAATTTCCAAGGAAATTGAAGAGAGGTGCAAGAACTATAGAGTAGTAATAGTGGAGGATTCAATTATCCTGATATAGACTGGCATAGTAATAGTGTAAAAGGCAGAGATGGGGATGAATATCTGAAGTGTGTTCAGGAGAACTTTCTTGATCAGTACGTTGCTGGCCCAATGAAGAAGGAGGCATTCCTGGATCTGGTTCTGGGGAATGAGATGGGTCAAGTGAAGCAAGTGTCAGTTGGGGAAAATTTAGGGAACGGTGATCATAGTATCATGTTAGATTAGCTATGGAAAAGTGCAGGGAGCAAACTAGAATAAAAGCACATAATTGGAGGAAGGTCAGTTTCAGTGAATTGAGAATGGATTTGGCCCGGATCAATTGGAATCAAAGATTGGCAGGCAAAACTGTAATCGAACAATGGGCTGCGTTTAAAGAGGAGATGGTTCGAGTACAGTTGAGGTACATTACCACGAGGGGAAAATGTATTGCAACTAAAGCCATAGCTCCCTGGATGTTGAAGGAGAAAGAAAGTAAGATGAAGCAGAAAAAGGACGCATATGACAGGTGTCAGGTTGAGAATAAAAGAGAGAGTATGAGAATAGATTGGCAGCTAACATAAAAGGGAATTCAAAAGCTTTCTATTGGCATATAAATAATAAACGGGCAGAAAGAGGCATGGTCGGGCAAATTAGGACAAAAAAGGTGAACTACGCATGGAGGCAGAGGGCATGGCTGAGGTACTAAATGAGTACTTTGCATCTGTCCTCAGCAAGGGAGAAGATGCTGCCAAAGTCATAGTGAAAGAGAAGGTAGTGGAGATACCAGATGAGATTTTTAAAAATGATAAAGTGGAGCTGCCAGAAAGGCTGTCTGTACATAAAATTGATAAGTCACCAGGACCGGATGGGATACATCCTGGGATGCTAAGGGATGTTAAGAAGGAAATCGCAGAGGTACTGGCAATAATCTTCCAATTCTCAATAGATACGGTTGTGGTGCCAGAGGACTGGAGAATTGCAAATGTTACACCTTTGTTCAAAATATGGTGTAAGGTTAAACCCAGCAATTACAGGCCAGTCAGTTTAACCTCAGTGGGGAACGTTTTTATAAACGATAATCAAGGTCAAAGTTAACAGTCACTTGGACAATAGTGGATTAATTAAGGAATGCCAGCACGGGGATTTGTTAAAGGCAAATCGTGTTTAACTAATTGATCGAGTTTTTTGATGAGGTAACAGAGAGGTTTAATGAGAGCAATGCGGTTGATGTGGTGTATATGGACTTCCAAATGGCGTTTGATAAAGTGCCACATAATAGGCTTGCCAGCAAAGTTAAAACCCACGGACAAAAATGAAAGTGGCAACATGGGTACGAAATTGGCTAATTGACAGAAAATAGGGATTAGTGGTGAACGGTTGTTTTTCGGACTGCAGGAAGCTATACAATCGTGTCCCCCAGGGGTCGGTACTAGGACCACTGCTTTTCTTGATATATATTAATGAATTGGACTTGGGAGTACAGGGCACAATTTCAAAATTTGCAGATGGCATAAAACCTGAACGTATAGTGAACAGGGAGGAAGACATTGATAGACTTCAAGAAGACATAGACAGGCATAGAATCATAGAAAGGTACAGCACGGAAGAAGAACATTTCAGCCCATCATGTCTGCGCCGGCCAACAAAGAGCTATCCAGCCTAATCCCACTTCCCGGCTCTTGGTCCATAGCCCTGCAGGTTACAGCATCCCAAGTGCACATCCAAGTGCTTTTTAAATGTGGATAGGGTTTCTGCCTCTACCACCCTTTCAGGCAGTGAGTTGCAGATCCCCACAACCCTCTGGGTGAAGACATTTCCCCTCAAATCCCTTTATCCTTCCGCCAATTCCTTTAAATCCGTGTCCCCTGGATTTTGACCCCTCTACTAAAGGGAAATAGCTCCTTTCTATCCACTTTATCTGGGCCCCTCATAATTTTATACAACTCAATAAGGTCTCCCCTCAGCCTCCTCTATTCCAAGGAAAACAAACCCAGCCTATCCAGTCTTTTCTCATAGCTAAGATTCTCTACTCCTGGCAACATCCTTGTAAATCTCCTCTGTACCATCTCTGGTGCAATCACATCTTTACTGTAATGTGGTGACCAGAACTGCATGCAGTACTCTAGCTGACGCCGAACCAGTGTTTTATACAGTTGAAGCATAACCCACCTGCTCTTGTATTCTATGCCACGGCTAATAAAGGCAAGCACTCCGTATGCCTCCTTAACCACCTTATCTACCTGGCCTGCTACATTCAGGGATCTGTGGACATGCACACCAAGGTCCCTTTGTTCCTCTACAGTACTCAGTGTCCTACCATTTAATGTGTATTGCCTTTCCTTGTTAGCCCTCCCCAAATGCAGTACCTCACACTTCTCCAGACTGAATTTCATTTACAACTGTTCTGTCCACCTGACCAATTTATTGATATCTTCCTGCAAACTACAGCTTCCTTCTTCAGTATCAACCACACAGACGATTTTAGTATCACCTGCAAACTTCTTAATCATACCCCCTATATTCAAGTCTAGATCATTGCTTTGTATACCAGAAAAAGCAAGGGACCTAATACTGAGCCCTGCGAAACCCCACTGGAAACAGCCTTCCAGTCACAAAAACACCCATCAACAATTACACTCTGCTTCCCACTTCCGAGCCAGTTTTGATATCATGGGCTTTTAACCTCGTGACCAGTCTGCCATGTGGAACCTTATCAAAAGCCTTGCTAATGTCCATATAAACTACATCAAACGCACTACCCTCAACTATCCTCCTGGTTACTTCCTCAAAAAATTCAATCAAGAATGAGGGACTTTAGTTACGTCGATAGACGAGAGAAGCTGGAGTTGTTCTCCTTAGAGCAGAAAAGGTCGAGGGGAGATTTGATAGAGGGATTCAAAATCATGAGTGGTCTAGACAGTGGAGATAGAGAGAAACTGTTCCAATTGGTAGAAGTGTCGAGAACCGCAGGACACAGATTTAAGGTAATTGGCAAAGGAACCAACGGTGACATGAGGAAAAAAATTACACAGCGAATGGTTAGGATCTGGAATGCACTGGTGAAAGGGTGATGGAGGCAGACTCGATCGTGGCTTTCACAAGGGAATTGGATAAGTACCTGAAGGAAAAACATTTGCAGGGATTTGGGGAAAGGGCGGGGGAGTGGGACTAGCTGAAGTGATCTTGCAAAGAGCCTGCATGGGCTCTGCTGGCCGAATGGCCTCCTTCTGTGCTGTAACCATTCTATGATTCTATGAAGCTATAGGATTGTCATAAAAACCCAACTGGTTCACTAATGTCCTCTAGTGAAGGAAACCTGTTGTTTTTACCCTGCCTGGCCCACAAGTGTCTCTGTAGCCATGTGCCGGGAATATAGAATGTAGTTAACTCTGCACTCTGAAACGGCCTAGCAAGCCACTCAGTTGTATCAAACTGCTACAAAAATTAATAATAAGAATAAAGCAGCAGGACCACTCGGCATTGGATTCAGGCATGACCAAAGCACACCCAGCCTAATCAACCCGGCAAAGTCCTTCTCATTAACATCTGGGAACTTGTGCCAAAATTGAAAGAGCAGTCCGACCGACTAACCTGACCTATCAGCCAAAGACTCTGGGTAAGGCCTGTCCCACCGGCAGGACAGAACCTCCAGTGGAAGGGAATGGCATTCCTCAACATTGACTCCGCATGGCATGGAAACCTGCTGATTACGGTCCTCAGCTGAAGAATGCTGAACACCACTTGGAAGAAAGACTGAGGGCACAGAATATAAAACTAGGGGACTTCAATCAACAAGAGTGACTCGGTAGGACCACTACTGCCCGAGCTGGCTAACTGGGATAGTGGCAGCTCGTGAGAGAACCAACACGAGGGAAAATCCTACTAGTAAAACTTGAAAAAACTCACCATGACATTGGTAGGAGTGAACAACAAAATCCCGTCTTCACACTGAGGGCACCATTATATCAGAACAGATCTAACAGCTCAAAACTGGCATCCATAAGCAGCACCAGAATAGTATTCCACCACAATCTGTAACCTCATGCTCCAGCATATCCCGCCCTCTAATATTACCATCAAACCAGGCCACCACGCCTATTTCAAGGAGTACTGTGGGCATGCCAGGAGCAGCACCAGTCGTACCTAAAATCAGATGCCAACCTGGGGATTCTACAAAATTCTAAACAGCAGAAGCAGCATGCGATACACAGAGCTAAGCAATCCCATAACCATCAGATCAGATCAAAGCTCTGATGTCCTGCCACACCCAGCCGTGAAAGTTGGACAATTAAACAACTAACAGGAGGAGATGCCTCCATGAAAATCATCAACCTGAACAACGGCGGAACCCAGCACATGAGTGCAAGAGACAAGGGTGAAGCATTGGAAACCATCTTCAGCCACAAGTTCCCAGTTGATGATCCATCTCTGCCTCCTCCTGAGATTCCCAAAATTACAGGTGACAGTCTTCAGCCAATTCGACTAACTCCACGTGATATCAAGAAATGGCTGAGTGCAGTGGATGCAGCAATGGCTTTGGGTCCCTGCAACATCCCGGCTATCGTGCTGAAGCCTTGTGCTCCCGAATCAGCCACGCCTCTGCCCAAGCTGTTCCAGTACAGCTACAGCACTGACATCACCCCAATAATGTGAACAATTGCCATAATATATCCTGGCCACAAAAAACTGGACAGATCAGTCCACCCATTTACTGCTTCATCAGCCTACTCTCAATCATCAGCATCGTGATGTAAGGTATCGTCTGCAGTGCTGTCATACGGCACTTACTCACAAACAACCTGGTCACCGATGCTCAGTTTGGGTTCTGCTCGGACCACTTAGCTCCAGACCTCAGAAAAGACTTTGTCCAAACATGGACAAAATAGCTGAATTCCAAAGGTGAGGTGAGGATGAATGTCCTTGACATCAAGGCTGCATTTGACCAAGTGCGGCACCAAGGAGCGTTAATAAAATTGAAGACAATGGGGATGGGGGAAAACTCTCCACTGGCTGGAGTCACACAAAGGAAGATGGTTGTGGTTGTCGGAGTTGAGGCTTTTTCGTCGGAAAGGAGAACACTTAGAGGTGATCTGACAGAGGTTTTTTTTAATTATGAATGGGTTGGACAGGGTACATGTGGAAAGACTGTTTCCACTTGTGGGAGAATCCAAATCTAGGGGCTAAAACTAGGGGCCATATATACAAGATAGTTACTAATAAATACAATAGAGAAATAAGGAGAAATGTATTTACTCAGAGAGTGGTTAGAATGTGGAACTGGCTACCACAGGAAGTGGTTGAAGCAAACAGCTTACAGGCTTTCAGAAGGAAACGTGACAAGTGTATGAGAGCAAAGAGAATAGAAAGATATGCTGAAAGGCTGAGATGAGGTCGCTGGAATGGGAGAAGTCTCGTTTGGAGTATAAACACCAGCACAGACCAGATGGGCTATATGGCCTGTTTCTGTGCTGTATATTCATTTCAGACATGGAGAGAGTAACCCACAGGATAGCTGTACAACCAAGGCGATGCATTTGGGCAAATATGCGTTTTTCTAATTTAAAAAAAAAGCAAGCTCTTTCAATAATGAACCATTTCTTTGCTTAACAGTGGCATTTTTTATTAAAGCCATTGGTACCTTTTGCATTAAGAACGTGGCGCTCGGAGGGAATAGTTGAGTCTTTGAGAATTATCAGTTTACCTGGGTCTTTCAAGCACAACATGGTTCATAGGTAATGATCATACACCGTCAGATTTCATTGTCGCCAAATTTCGCTCCAGGTGAAGTGGTTTCCGTTTGCCATCCATGCTAAACTTGCAGCATCAATCCAAGTCATGGCCTGACCAGGTGGAGTAGGTCTCACAGGGATGGGGTTCGATTTCGCTCTAAGTGTAACTACAGAGGGATGGGAAATTATATAAAAAAATAAAGTTCCCAGGGAAGCCATTGTCGTGTTCTTTATTTCCACATTTTGTACTGGCCAACATCAGCATTTGTGTTTCGCAGTGAAAACAAATGTTCCGCAGCTGCAAATACAGTCTTCATCATGTAAGGCAGTAGAGAGTCTTATTGATAGTGGTTTTAATGTGAACAGTGCTTATATCGAGTGTTGTCAATATAAAACGATACATCCCATAGAGTTAGCTGTATCTCCCTTTTCACGTCGACTGATCAATGTGACAAATCAATTGCTTTGGGAAAGCCGGTTGTTTGTGTGGAATCAGCGGTCGCGATGCTAAGCGATGCTAAGCTGTAGAAACTATGCTCTGAATATAAGTGAAAGCCCAATTTTTGTGACTCAGACCTGTATCGATAATGTCCGGCAAGCGATTAATAGAGAATCGGCGAATTAAATTGATTTCTGATTGGGGGCGAGGTGGTGAGAAAGTAAAATGGGTTTACTGGGTAACATAGAGATCAGGCAAATAAGGAATAATTCATCGTGTTTGAGTCCGTTAAGTTGATTATCCATTCCTATTCATATTTTTACTAAATTGGTCGTTTTGTCAGTTTTGTGGACTGCTGCTCAAAGCAGTCATCAGAAGGTCTCACAAATAGCCTTAGATACAACACACGGTCAAAGTCAGCACAAACATATGCCCCCCGCTATCGCATGACTGTTGATGTAACACCGGTGATCTATGTTTCTCTGATCTGTTACTCAGTCCTACCTGAGCGTACACGGTTCTCTCCTCTTCACGTTTCGGTCTTGGAGTTTTCCTGGCTCTGCTCAAATCTAATGCAGAATAATGCATGAAGTCAGCCGCTGCTCCCTGCATGGGTCAGAAAGAAAATTGTTTGGTTATGTGGCCAGTTCATTGCCTTTACCAGTTTAGGTGCCACTGATTAAACAGTGAACAGATAGAACTGGGCTAGAGATCAAGTGCACAAACCTTAATTCAGATACTTTTACATAGGTGTGTATATTAAGGAACTGTGATCACTATAACTAATATTTAAACGTGTTAATGTTCACACTACAACACAGTGTTACAGAAATGTATCAATGAGCGGCAGCTTTAGAACGTAAAGTTATTTTTTTAAATCCAAAGATTAGATGATTGTATAAACAATTATTACCTCGGTGCATTTTCAAGGAAACAAGCAGTTTTCTTCTATGCCATTAAACATTTTTTACCGGCAACGCGCCGGGTGCCAAGTACATTTCTAACCACGATTTGAATCACTCACTAAGACCGGATAAATACTATCAGTACATAGACTTAAACTGTTCTGACGTGACTATGATATAATCTTCCCATTATAGCAATCTTTATTGCCATTTTAACCGTCAGCCGGGATGAATGAATGAACAAACCAGCTCTTCACGGCGGATCGGTCCCGTTACACATTCTTCTTTACCTGGAAATGAATGAAATGTAATGATATTGAAAGATTGAAATATTTACTCAGTTTCCATGTCAGTGGTTGCAAAGACATTTCTAGAGTCAGAGCAAAGCACAGCATGATTTCCAAATCCGGATTATGCCGAGTATTTGAAATCACTGCCCTTGTAGCGATCAGCAATGATGCATTTTATCGATATTTTTCGGGAACTGAGGGAATCTTTTTGGACACTAAGTGAATCAAGGTATTTGGGGATAGGGTGGGAAAGTGAAGATGAGGTAGAAAATCGGAGATGATCATATCGCAAGGCGGAGCAGGGTCGAGGGCAGCATGGCCTACTCCTCATCCTATTTCTTATGTTCTTATGTGTACAACCATTGCCCAGCCGGGGCCTCACACTCTTTCACTAAAACTCGCTGCGCATCCACAACAGAATGGGTTGGAAACTAATTGTGTTTCAGGGTACATGTTATTTATCGTGCAGCAAAGGGGCATTTTTATTGCAAATATCCAGGTAATTATTTCCATTTTTATTACGATTCTGTGAGCATTCCTGCGATTTCAAATGCATTTGGAACATTCGACGCTTCCTGAAACAGAAAATACTGTTTTCAGCTTTAATTCCTAATCAAGTTCTCCTTTTCTCGTGTTACCCGGAGACTGTCACTAGCCCGGAGGTTTTGTAATAAAATAAAGGGCTTAAAGTAGATCTTACTTTCATTATTCAGCAGTTGGCGCCGCCTCCCAATGAAAATCATTAGCGCTAGAAACGCCAATCCACCCACCGCACACCCACGAGCCCAGAAGTAGAGTGAATTATCGACAATACCTGTAAGATTAATAGGAACATTAAGTTATGACGGGCGTTGGCTAAAATAGGCCTCAAGATAGTTTATTGGTTGAACTATGGCGATGCTTTCAGTAACTCCGCCGTATAATATTTGAAGTAACTTCTTCATCGGATGGATGAGACTTCTGGATTAATCTGCGTATCGCACTGCCGGTTTAGGGATCTCACAGCACTGGAGAGTTAGAATACGAGAGAGATCAATTTCCCATGACCAAAAGACGTGTTCTTGTTCTTGACCTTTCTTTTTTATTAACATATAGCTTGAGGAAATTGGAGGTAGTGTTGTCACAAGCGTTTCTTCGATGCCCGCACAAAATTCTGGATTGCAGCAATCGGTTAAAAATCCTCTTTCAATTATCTGAACTGTGTTTAATAAATTAAGAATGTCATTGACTAGTAAAGGAACTCAACGGGCGATGGTTAATTGATTATGGCCTTGTGGGGCAAAGAGTTGTTCACAATATGACGTATCGAACCGCTCGTACTGTCACCAGGTTGCGGGCACAGTTTATGAGGTTTATGAGGCAGATCCCAATTAAACCCGCTCTGACATGGACGGGTGAGCGACAATTATTTCCAGGGGGTCAATTTCAGAACACTGCACTCTAAGTAGCCGAAATGGGGGTCAAGATAGGGAACTGCATTGGGAGCCGCCCGATTACAAACAACATGACTGCAGCTCCTGGTAACAGTCTTGGTCCAAGAAGAACATGCAATGGGAAAGAATAAAACAATCTTAAAATTGAAACAAAAGAAGCTGAAACATTATTCATTAGAAGCAGGAAATATAATCGGGTGGAAAAAATAAACTTCTGTTTATAATTTTATATATCAAATAAAGGAATTTGAAAGCAAATAAGGTTTCTCTGAGAATATTTTTGTGGCGGGCAATATAGCCTGGTTTTTCAACACATCGGGTTCAATTTTATTGTACATTACAAAATGAAATTGATGCTTTCGTTACTATTTCCCATGAGATTTTCGTGGACATTCTTCATGATGATTAATATGAACAAACTGTCCGATATATCTCTTTTAAAAATTAGCAGTAGCTATCTCTCGTTTTTGGACTGTTGGCCTCATACCTTGGTTGTATTTAGAAACAACATGGGTGACAACAGCTGGAGTCTCGAGGGAGACATGAGAAATCAAACAGGTATAATTTGCATCTCTCGGGACAGGCTGTGTCTCAACCAAAGAGCTGGAAACTTCATACAGTCGCTCCGTGTTCTGTTCCTTCCTGGTATCTATTCCTAATGCAGTTTCGACGCCATTTTTATACCAAGTGAGGGTGACATTCTCCGGAAAAAACGCAGCCGTTTTACTGTCAAGAGTCAGATACGCAGGTGAATCCGCTTCAGTGGAGTCAATCTTCAGCGGGGTTGGGGCCGCTGTGTAACAGAGATTGAATAAAGTCGAGTTACTGGGCACCATTGGGAGATTAAATATGATTCTGAGCCGTCCATTTTAATACAATAGCACCTCACAGAATCACAGAATCTACAGTGCAGATAGAGGCCATTTCGGCCCATCGAGCCTGCGACACATATCCCACCCTATTCCCGTAACCCCACGTATTTAATCCCCTAACACTAAGGGTCAATTTATCATAGCCAAATCAACCTAACCTGCACATCTTTGGACTGTGGGAGGAAACCGGAGCACCCGGAGGAAACCCACGCAGACACAGGGAGAATGTGCAAACTCCACACAGACAGTCACCCGAGGCCAGATTTGAACCCGGGTCCCTGGCGCTGTGAGGCAAAAGTGCTAACCACTATGCCACCTGTCCCTTTAATGTTACGTACATCATCTACATACACCTGATCCATATCTCTCATAGACACACGCACCTGTTCAATTTTACCTTCGTTATCTAGACCAAGACTTAGAGTTACTCAGCAGACAAGTCGCAATGATTTGCTAATCAATGTTTGCTTTTCATCGTCCAAATAATTAAGTAAATCAACCTCGGCGAAGTTGGCGCGCTGCGTCCCTCCGTGTTTGTTAGGAATAGATAGACAGTGACCAGTAATCTGCACATAGTTGATGATTAAATAGGTCCTTAGTCGGTATCGGACAAATTTCACAGCCGAAGTATGACAATTGGTGACAGAAATTATGCTCGGTTGAACCTCAGGAGATTTCGGTACCACAGTTCCTCTGTATTGCTTCAGTTATTGGAGGTCAGTCAGGTGACAACGTTGTGTGTTCCACGCTCATAACCACCGCAAAATCCGTGCCATATCTGCTGTCACCTACAAGATGCTTGCCTACATCCCCACCAGATCATGTTTCAATCACCCCACTCAGTTTCCAACTCACACAACAACAAAATTGGCCGTAACCAAGGTCATGAATTATAAAATATGTGTGACTGTGACATGGTCAAACAAACCACCATTCTCCAACGCTTCTCCTCTGTATCCAACCTGGTTAGACTACCATTACTTATCAGGAAACGAGGCTGGCTGTACAGGTACAGGCCCCACCTCCTCCAGAAGCAGTCCCAATGTCCCAGGAATCTAAAGCCATCTCTCCTGCCACGCATTCACCTGCTCTATCCTCCTATTTCTACACTCACGAGGTCGTGGCAGCGTGAGTAAACCAGAGATTAGTACCTTTGAATTCCTGCTTTTTAATTTATTTCCTAGCTCCCTGAAATCTGCCTGCAGGACCTCATCCTTTCTACCTATGTCGTTGACCACGACCTCTGGCTGTTCCTCCTCCCCCTTCAGAATGTCCTGCAGCCGCTCTGTGACATCCTTGCACCAGGCAAAAAGGAGGCAACATACCGTCCTGGAATCATGTCTGCAGCCGCAGAAATGCCTGTCTGTTCCACTAATTATTGAATTCCCTATCATTATTGCTTTTCTGACCTTCCTCCACCCTGTACAGCTGAACAATTCATGCTGCCACGGACTTGGCCCTGGCAGTACTCCTCATTTCCCCACTAGTTTTCCGGTTAGAGAGTGAGATGCACTCAGGGGACTCCTGTAATGCCTGCCTGGTCCTCCTTTTCTGACTGGCAGTCGCCCATTCCCTCTCTGCCTGTACACTATTACACTATGGGGTGAACACCGCCTGAAACGTGCTATCCACGTAGCTCTCAGCCTCATGGATGAAATGCAGTGACGCCAGCTGCTGCTCAAGCACCAAAACCCGGAGCTGGAACTCCTCCAGCTGTCGATACGTCCTGCATATGTGGTTGTCCAGGACATGGGAAGAATCTTGGAGGTCGCACATGGCAGAAGATGTGCATTCCATGCGAATAAGGTGCCCTGTCATGCGTCTGTTTAACAGACTATTAACTAACGGAATAGATATAAACTCAAGACTTAAAGAAAACAATCACCAGCTACTCACCAATCAGCTCCTTCCCTTGTGTTGACGTCACTTTAGTTTTTTTTTCTCACTCCCTGACGTCTCACCCGCCTTCCTCCTCCCCACCGAATTCCTGCGCTCACCAAATTCTTCCTCTCTGCTTGTGATCCACTCTGATTGCATTCACCCAGCTCTGTCTCCAAGCTCTGTGCTCAAGCTCTGTGCTTTTGTAAACTATTGCCTAATATTTACCTTTTGACAGTCAAACAACTTACAACTGCTAAATCAGCTTCAAGCTCACAGCTTTTACCATCAAATCAAGCAACCACTTACTCTGATTGTATTCACCCAGCTCTCTCTCCAAGCTCTGTTCTGAAGCCATAGTCAAAAAAATAGGGCAATGCTCAACATCTGAAATTATCTATTGCATAGTGTGGATAGCAGTTCAATAGAAAACGCAGGTGTATATCTTTTGGTTCACAATAAATGTATTAATATAGTTGTTTTTTTTCATTTTTTCCCGGATGTGTGCGTCGTTGGCAAGGCCAGCATTTATTGCCCATCCCTAATTGCCCTTGCGAAGGTGCTGGTTAGCCGCCTACTTGAGCCGCTGCAGTCCGCGTGGTGAAGGTACTCCCACAGTGCTGTTAGGGAGGGAGTTCCAGGATTTTGACCCAACAGGTTGCTGTGTGACTTGGAGGGGAAATTGGAGGTGATGGTGTTCTCATGTGCCTGCTGCCCTTGTCCTTCTAGGTGGTAGGGTTTGCGAGTTTGGGAGCTGCTGTCGTGAGTTGCTGCAGTGCATCTTGTAGATGGTACACATTGTAGCCATGGTGCACCATTCTTGGAAGGAGCGAATGTTTAAGGTGGTCGATGGGATGACAATCAAGCAGGTTGCTTTGTCTTGGATGGTGTCAAGCTTCTTGAGTGTTGTTGGAGCTGCACTCATCCAAGCAAGTGGAGAGTGTTCCATCACACTCCTGACTTGTGCCATGTCGATGGTGGGAAGGCTTTGGGGAGTCAGGAGGTGAGGCACACGTGAAAGGATACCCACCCTCTGACCTGCTCTTGTAACCACAGTATTTATGTGGCTGGTTCAGTTAAGTTTCTGGTCAATGGTGACCTCCAGGATGTTGATAGTGGGGGATTTCGCGATGGTAATACTATTGAATGTCAAGTGGCGGTGATTTGACTCTCGCTTGTTGGAGGTAGTCATTGCCTGGCACTTAAATGGTGCGAATGTTACTTGCCATTTATCAGCCCAAACCTGATTTTCCTCCAGGTCTTGCTGCTTGTGAACACGTACTGTTTCATTACCTGAGGAGTTGTGAGTGGAACTGATCACTGTGCAATAAGCAGCAAACATCCCCACTTCTGACCTTATGATGGGGGGAAGGTCATTGTTGAAGCAGCTGAAGATGGTTGGACCTAGGATACTGCCCTGAGGAACACCTGCAGTGATGTCCTGGGGATGAGATTATTGGCCTCTGACAACTATAACCACCTTCCTTTGTGTTAGCTATGACTCTAGCCAGTGGAGAGCTTTTCCCCTAATTCGCAATGACTTCAATTTTACTAGGCTCCTTGATGTTACACTCGGTCAATGCTGCCTTGATGTCAAGGGCAGTCACTCTCACGTCGGCTCTGGAATTCAGCTCTTTTGTCCATGTTTGGACCAAGGCTGTAATGAGGTCTGGAGCCGACTGTTCCTGGTGGAACCCAAACTGAGCATCGGTGAGCAGGTTATTGATCAGTAAGTGCAGCTGGATAGGATTGTCGGTGCCATTTCCAACAATTTGCTGGTGATTGGCAGTAGGCTGATGGGGCGTTAATTCGCTGAATTGCATTTGCCTTGCTTTTTGTGGGCAGGATATACCTGAGCAGTTTTCAACTTTGTCGGGCAGCTGCCTGTGTTGTAACTGTACAGGAACAGCTTGGCTGGAGATGCGACTGGATCTGGAGCACAAGTCATCAGCACAACAGCCGGGATGTTGTCAGGGCCCATAGGCTTTGCTATATCCAGTGCTCTTAGCCATCTCTTAATATCATGTAGAGTGAATCGAATTGGCTGAAGACTGGCTTCTGTGATGGTGGGGACCTCAGGAGGAGACCGAGATGGATGATCCACTCGGCACTTATGGCTGAATATAGTTGCAAACACTTCAGCCTTATCTTTTGCACTCCTGTGCTGAGCTCCGCCATCACTGAGGAAAGGGAATGTTCAAGGAGCCTCCTCCTCCCATTAGTTGTTTAATTGTCCACCACCATTCACGACTGGATGTGGCAGAACTGCAGAGATTTCATGTGGTATCGCTTAGCTGTATATATAGCATGTTGCCTCCGCTGTTTAGCATGCATGTATCCTGTGTTACAGCTTCACTGGGTTGGCACCTCATTTTTAAGTGCGCCTGGTGCTGCTCCGACCATGCTCTTCTGCAATCCTTATTGAACCAGGTTTGCTCCCCTGGCTTGATGGTAATGGTAGAGTGAGGGATTTGATGGGCCACGAGGTTACAGATTGTGGTGGAATACAATTCTGCTGCTGCTCATGGCCCACAGCGCCTCATGGATGCCGAGTTTTGAGTAGCTATATCTGTTCCGAATCTATCCCATTTACCACAACACGATGGAGTGTGTCCTCACTGTGAAGACAGGACTTTTTCTCCGCAAGGACTGTGCGATGGTCACTGCTATCAATGCTATCATGGACAGATGCATCTGCAACAGGTGGATTGATGAAGATGAGGTCATGTAAGTTTTTACCTCGAGTTGCTCCTCTCACCACCTGCTGCAGGCCCAGTATGGCAGTTATGTCCTTCAGGACTCGGCCAGCTCGATCAGTAGTGGTGCTACCACGCAACTCTTGGTGATGGATATTGAAGTCACCCACCCAGAGTACAACCTATGTCATTGCTGCCCTCAGAGCTTCTTCCAGGTTTTGTTCAACATGAAGGAGTACTGATTCAACAGCTGAAGGAGGGCAGTAGGTGTTAATCAGCAGGACGTTTCCTTGCCTATGCTTGACCTGATATCATGAGACTTCATGGGGTCTGGAATCAACGTTGAGGACACCCAGGGCCTCGCTCTCCTGACTGCATACCACAGTGCTGCTACCTTTGGTGGGACTGTCCTGCCGGTGGGACAAGGACATACCCAGGGATGGTGATGGAGGAGTCTGGGACATTGACGGAAAGGTATGATTCTGTGAGCATGACGATGTCAGGCTGTTGCTTTACTAGTCTGTGGGACAGCTCTCCCAATCTTGACACAAAGCCCCAGATGTTGATGAGGAGGACTTTGCAGGTTCGATGTGGCTGGGTCTCCCTTTGTCGTGTCCTAAGCCAGTGTCTCGGTCGATGCCGGGTGGTCCACCTGGTTTTATTCTTATTATTGTTTTTCATCGTGGTTTGGTACAACTGAATGAATTGCTAGGGCATTTCAGACGGCAGTTAAGAGTCAACCACATTGCTGTGTGTCTGGAGTCACATAGGCCAGACCAGGTAGGGACGGAAGATTTCCTTTTCTAAAGGACACCGGTGAACCAGATGGGTTTTTACAACAATCCGGCAGTTTCATGGCCACCATTACTGATACTAGCTTTTTAAATTCCAGATTTATTTAATTAACTTAATCTATATCCCCCAGCTGCCACAGTGGGATTTGAACTCACATCTCTGGATTATTAGCCCAGGGCTCTAGATTACTAGTCCAGTAAAGTAAAGACTTTGCCACAATACCCAAATAATAGAGGCATAAAGTACAATAGCAAGGAAGTTATGCTAAACCTTTATTAAACACTGCTTAGGCCTCAGCTGGAGTATTGTGTTCCTTACTGGGCACCACACTTTAGGAAGTTTGTCAAGTCCTAAGAGTGGGCACAGAAGAGATTTACGAGAATGGTACCAGGGGTCAGTTATGCGAAGAGGCTGCAGATGCTGGGTTTGTTCTCCTTAGAGCAGGGAACGTTAATAGGAGATTTGATAGAGCTTTTCAAAATCATGAACGGTTTTGTTACAGTAAATAAGGATAAATTAATTCCAGTGATAGAAGGGTTGGAAACCAGAGGACACAGATTTAAGGTGATTTGCAAATGAACCACAGCTGAGGTGAGCATGATGTGTTCTATGCATAGTTGTTACGATCTGGAATGCACTGCCTGAACAGGTGGTGGAAGCAGATTGAATAGTAACTTTCAAAAGGTAGTTGGATAAATAATTGAAGGGAAAACTCACATGGCTAAGATGAAAGTGCAATGGAGTGGGACTAATTGGATAGCTCTACAAAAGAGCTGGCACAGGCATGATGGGCCGAATGACCTCCTTCTGTGCTGTGTCATACTATGGCACTGGATTGCGGCGGTAAGCTTTCGGACGTCAGGGTTTCAGGGTGTGCATTTTCCAGATCGGTTTTTCAAGTAATGCATAATGCCGCTTTAAAAAATAATGGCCCAGAAATTCGGGTCGGGGGCTTCCCGTGGATGCAAGCCCCCAACCTGCACTTACCTTGCGCACCGGCAGTTGAGCTGTAGGGCCCCATGGAATTCCGCTCTGGGGCCTGGCCCAGCTGCCGGCGCACTGTGCTTGCATGTCCCAGGGGTATAGTTAGTGCGATGCGTCCCCTGGGATCACGTGAGCCATGGGCAGCCAATCGGAGGAGGGAAAAGCCCATTCATAAGATTGACAGGAAGACCTGTGAACTTATGAATACTACGGGCCTCAAAATAGCATTAAACCTTCAAATAAATTTTAAAATCATCACACTTTTTCAATAAACTACAAATTACATTAAATAACTATTTAAAACAATAACTTAAATTTTTGAAAAAAATAATTTTATAAAAAAAGGGGCTAAAAATAAACTTACCTTGCTTTAAAGTATTTAAAAATACTAAACCTGTGGAAAAAATGTTTTAATTTTAATTAATTGACCACTTACCTTGTAAAAAGCAGGCCTTACACCTGCTTTTTAAATGTGTAAATCCTACAGGTTTAACCTCGTGTGAAAACCTGCAAAAAAAAACTAATTTCAAAGCGCATGCGCAGCCTCCCCTGCACGCGCGTTCGAACTCTGAACCTCTTCGTTCAGAGGATCAGAAGTGCCGGTTTCCCACGCATGTGCAGTTCATGCAGGAAACCCGCACTTCCATTCAGCCTACAGGTGAGTACCCTGTGCGTACTCACCCGTGGAGAGCCGAATTTCTGGGCCAGTATTAGATTAAAGGTAGAGGCATATAGGCCTAGAAATTCACTTGGGCGCGGGCAGCTCGCTCGCGCCCAAAAGTTAGCGCTGGGTGGGGAGGCATTAGCGCACGCCGTATATTCGTCTTCTGCGCCCCAATTCGGAAGCGGGCGCTATACCAGGATGTGCCCGCCTCCGTTTGGGGCGCTGCAACTGAATATCGGCGTGCTAGTTGCCGCAGCGCCACCCGATGCGGTGCGGCAGGCTGCGGTACTGCAGGCCTCCTCCTTCTATTAAGGGGGAGGTGCCTGCAACGGCCGGAGCCCCGATCGTGAGTGCCGGCAAAAGAGCCCGGCACAACGGAGAAGTGCCGGGCTCCACGGAAACCAGCCGGCCATGCCGCGGGGGGGGTGGAGGAGGCCGGGGAAGGAGGTGCGGGCAGGCGGCCGCCGAAAAAGCGGCCGGCCGCACCTTCAGCTTTAAAGCGCCCCACTATGGCAGCAGGACAGCCCCGTTTTCTGTTCGCTGTTTGCGCCCGCTTCGGAGGAGGCGGGCGCAAATAAATATGGGGATTGGCGCGGTTTCGGGGTGTTACGGGCCACCGCGCACACCGATGATGTCATCGGTCCCGGCGCAGTGCTGACGGCTACCGCCGACAATACCGCTGCACTCAATTTCCGTGCTACCACACCGCCGGCGCAAAAGACCTCTTTAGGCGCTAAGTGGGCGCAAGGCCCACTGAATTTCTAGGCCTTAATATTGCATAAAAGAGTAGCAAGCCTGAGGGCTGGGAGTATTTATAGAATTCAGCAAAGGAGGACAAGAAATTGATAAACAGAATGGAATATGAGAGTAAACTAGCAAGAGAAATAAAAGTAGATTCTATAAACTTCTATAGGTATGTAAAAAGGAAGAGATTATCAAAAGTTAACGTGGGTCCCTTACAGGCAGAGACAGGATTTATTATAATGGGGAATAAGGAAATGTCAGAGACATTAAACAAATACTTATGTATCTGTCTTTAATGAAGAAGACACGAAAGCCATTCTGGAAATACTGGGGGACCAAGGATCTAGTAAGAATGAGAAACTTACTGAAGTTAGTATTAGTAAAAAAATAGTACTGGAGAAATTGTTGGGACTTAAAGCCGTCAAATCCCCTGGACCTGATGACCTACATTCTAGGCAGCAAAATTTGGTAGTTTAGCGCCTGCCATTAGTGCCTGGCGGAGGTGCTAATGGGGCGTTAAGGCTTTAGCGCACAGCTGCGGCGAATCCAACGCCGCACATGACCGTCAGTGGTGAATTAGGGCTGGTGCTAACTATTAGAGCCTAGGCCTCTAGCGCCGCTTATGTGGTGAGTTCAATGCATGTGCAATGCCCCATTAATGGCCCCGATGCAAAATTGCATTTTGCCCCCTGCTTTAGCACCTCGCACCAACAATGCCAGCAAGAGGAAGCGTTGTGCACTCAGAAGTGTGCTGCAGGAACAGTAATTAAAGGGAATGCTTCCGTGTTGATTGACCATCGCTAAAAAGGCACTTTCACTGATCACACTGTTTAAAAGTTGCACCAATCTGCTGCTTGCACAGAGGTTTTACACCTTTTCCTCAAACATCGCCAATTGCTGCACTTTCTGAAAGTGACGGGGGCTGCAATGGCAGTCGCCCAGCTCGCGTTGAAAAACGCCACTGATGACTTTCAGGTTATACAGAGTGATTGGCCATTCCCTTTAAGAGATGGAAGCGGCCTGTGTGATTAAAGATTGCCGTTGGACAGCACATGACCTCCTTTGTCGCTCTGCCGGTAGCGCCCCGCTCTCAGAGGTTAGAACCTAAAGTTAGGAGCGTAGCACTTGATTTAAAGCTCCACTTCCCTCTTGGAGCGCCAACAATGAATTTCACGGGAGTCGACAATGATTAGCGCCTGAGACTAATTCTTCGGCCTAGAAATTCAGTCTGGACACTTTTGGGGCGCTAAAGTCGGGCGTTCGCTAAAGTTAGCGCCCGCCGGAAAGTGTAGGCCACTTCGCGGAAATTCAGTAGATTTGGCCAAGAGTTTGGGCGAGCGCTGAAACTGGCGTTGCAATGCTATCTTCAGGCGCTAAGCCGGAGATGCGGCCTGATAACGCCGAGGCCGGGCGCAGCGCAGGTGCGGGCATGTTTTGATTGACAGCAGACACCCAGATGCCGGCCAGCTCTTAAAGGGGGAAGGGTCGACTTTGACTGCTGCCACGCCCTGCATAGTGGAGTCCTGCAGCTAGGCCTCAACACTGCTGGTGGGCCAAAATAGCGCCTGAAGCCATGGAGAGGGCCCGTGAACGAGCGCAGCGCTTCTCAGAGCATGCTCTGAGGGTGCTGGTTGATGGTGTGGAAAACAAAAGAGAGATCTTGTGCCCGGACAGTGGCAAGAAGGCTCCCAGGAGGCAGTACAGGAAAGCCTGGAAGAAAATCGCCCGCAGGGTGTCATCCACCTGCGATGTCCCCAGGAGTGTGGACCAATGCCGGAAGAAGTACAACGACCTCACTCGGTTGGTGAAGGTGAGTACCCTTTCCAGTGTCCTCCTCATCCTTGCATGTGCACCTCACATTATGGGCAAAGGGACCTCAAAGGCCTAATGGGCAGCCCTCCTCCCGCAGCTATGGCACTGGCATGATCATCAATAGCACTTTCTGCACTTAACACACTGGCCAAGCTATTCGATCATGGGAGGCAGTGCACACAGCAACAGGGCACTACACTGGCCAAGCTATTCCACCATGGGAGGCAGTGCACACAGCAACAGGGCACCACACTGGCCAAGCTATTCGACCATTGGAGGCAGTGCACACAGCAACAGGGCACCACACTGGCCAAGCTATTCGACCATGGGAGGCAGTGCACACAGCAACAGGGCACCACACTGGCCAAGCTATTCCACCATGGGAGGCAGTGCACACAGCAACAGGGCACCACACTGGCCAAGCTATTCCACCATGGGAGGCAGTGCACACAGCAACAGGGCACCACACTGGCCAAGCTATTCGACCATGGGAGGCAGTGCACACAGCAACAGGGCACCACACTGTACTTACAGGCCGTCCTTTCTCTTGCAGGCCAAGCTGGCGCGGAATTTGAGGAGCCAGTCTGTCACCGGTGGAGGCCGTCCCGAGTACCAGGCGCTCAGTGAGCTGGAGGAGAGCGTGGCTCGACTCATGCGTGGCCGGGTGACTGGCCCTGTTGCCATCGGAGATGCGGACCCTGTACTGGGACCCACTGGTAAGGACATGACCGGTTGGACCTCTCTCGTTGCCCTTGCGCTTCCGATCTACATCCTTTCCCACTGTCCGACAAATGCGCATAATGCCACCACGCAAGCCTCCCTCGCTGACGCCCTGTCCTCACTCTAAAGCTACTTTTGTGCCTTCCTGCTTTCAGCTGGTGAGGAGGAGGTGGTCCCTCAAGCTCAGAGTGCCAGGCCCTTGGAGGAGGAGGACGACGAGGACCAGGAGGAAGGCGGCACATCGGGGGAACCCTCATCCACGCCAGGGGATGGCAATGGAGGGGAGACGTCTGGCCTGCAGGAGAGCCAGGGGGAAGTGTTGCAGGGGAGGGCAGTTCCTGGGCCCAGTGGTGTTGATGCACGTGGGAAGGGTCGGGCAGCACGGCGGCCTTCCCCCAGAGGGGGGAGGTGTTGCAGGGGAGGGCAGTTCCTGGGCCCACTGGGGTCGACGCATGCGGGAAGGGTCGGGCAGCTCGGCGGCCTTCTCCCCAGAGGGAGAGTCCGCCCTCCAGTCCGGAGACGGTCCTCACCCAGGAGGTGCGCCTCCTCGATGAGATGTCGGCGGTGTTGGAGCGGCGCCACCAGGAGTTCATGGGGGTTGTGCAACAGATGCCTCAGGCCATTGAGTCCCTGGCTCATAGTTTGGTCGCTTTCGGCGAATCACAGGCCAGGGGGGTCGAACAACTCGTGGCAGCGCATGACAGGGGTGTCCAGCAACTCGCGGCAGCGCAGGACGCGAGTCGCGAGTACATGAGTGGTGCCGTCCAGACACTGGCAGAGCTGATGCGGGCACATACCAGGGCAGTTCGGGCACTCACTTCTGCCACACTCGCTGTGGTGCGGAAGCATCGCCAGGGCACCCGCCGCCCTGCTGCAGCACAGCGGTCTGGCCTCCACCAGCTTGCTGCGCTTGCTGCACTGCCAGCCCGGCCGAGTGCCAGTGTCTCTGGCGAACAGCGCGCGCCTGCCATCAGCCAGCTTGCCCCCATTGGTGCAGCCGACACTGCCACTCCCCCAGCCAAGGTGCGATGAGCTGCTGCTGAGACTGATGCTGGCCAGCCACAGCTGCAGCAGTCACCAGCCGGCCCCTCCCGGGCCGGGCCTCGTCTAGGCCGACCCCCAGGGGCATCTGCCGACACGCATTGTCGCCCTCATGAGCCTTCCCCCAGCCTTGCCACAGCCACAGGGCCCAGGTTGAGGCGGAGCAGCAGGTCGGGCAGGGGCCGGAGAAGCCTGTCTAAGGACTCGCCCTCTCAGCACACCCAGTAGAGTGTGGTGATAGCGGTTTTTTTTATATGGGGGGGCTTGTGTTCTGGGGGGGGATTATTTTGGTAAGGCCGAAGATCAAGGCATTTTTTGTTTTTATGGGGGTGTTTGTGTTGTGGAGGGGGGGGGCTTATTTTTGTAAGGCTGATGATGAAGGCCATTTGGATGGGCAAGTTTTGTTAGTCCTCCCCAGGTTTTGGGAGTGACAGATGTTTTTGACTGTTTTTTGGGGGTCTTGTCTGTTTTTCTGTTTCATGTGGGAAGGGCCCTGAGTTTGTGAAATAAAGCTTTTTATTTATTCAGCATGTCCAGGTGTCATGTTTCAAGTGGTTGTTGCGTTAACCGGCTGAGGGCTTGCGGAGCAGCTGCCTTCAGGTGCGTTCATTGCCACAGGCCATTCCCTGACAGGGGGCCTAGAAGTGTCGTTCAATAAGCCGCTGGCGGACGGCCCTTGGACCTTGTGGCTCCCTCCTGGGCTGGTACTCCTCCTCCTCCTCCTCCTCCTCCTCATGGTCCTCCTGCTCGTCCTCCTGAGGTGGTGGTGCAATGTCAGGTGGCAGTGCCTGAGTCCTGCGGATAGCCAGGTTGTGCAGCATGCAGCACACGACGACGAACTGGGAGACTCTATCTGGCGAATACTGTAGAGATCTGCCGGAACGATCCAGGCAGCGGAACCATTGCTTGAGGACGCCTATCGTTTGCTCTATGATGTTCCTTGTGGCTTGATGGCTTTCGTTGTATGCCTCCTCCGCTGGGGTCCTGGGCGCGTGGAGCGGGGTCATGAGCCATGTACACAAAGGGTAGCCCTTGTCCCCGATAAGCCATCCCCTTGGTGGAGGCTGTGCCTCGAACATGTCAGCCACAGTAGTCTGGCGCAGGATAAATACATCGTGGCTGCTTCCTGGAAAGCGGGCATTGACAGCTAGGATGCGCTGCCTGTGGTCACACACCAGCTGTACATTGAGGGAATGGTAGCCCTTCCGGTTGCAGTAATCCTCAGCATTGTCGATAGGTGCCCGCATAGCCACATGCGTGCAGCCAATGGTGCCCTGCACCATGGGGAAGCCCGCGATCCTGCCAAATCCGACTGCACGCTGCTCCTGCCTCTGTAGGGTCATGGGGAAGGAGATGAATTGGTGTCTCCTCGCGAAAAGTGCATCGGTGACCTGCCGGATGCAGCGATGCGCGGCGAAGTGGGAGATGTTCGCTATGTCCCCTGCAGCGGCTTGGAAGGAGCCGCTTGCATAAAAGTTCAGAGTCACCATGACCTTCACTTCCACCGAGAGAGATGTCCTGCACATCAGCTGTGGATGCAGATCTCTGTGAAGCAGCTGGCAGATCTCTGCAACCACCTCCCTTCTGAAGTGCAGCCTCTTAACACAATGCGCTGCAGTCATGGTGAGATAGGACACCTGCTGCCGGTATTGCCTGAGTGGGTAAGGCCTACGTTGCCGACGCCTGATGGCCCCTCTGCGTCTAGGCATGGCTGGCCCTCTCTCACAGTGTCTGCGAGCCCTTCGCACATAATGCTGCAACTGAGGGTTGGACCCCCATACAGCCCCCATAATAAAGTTGCAAACAGTGAAATCACAATGATTCAAATGTCAAAGCTCTGGCCAGAAGCCAAAAATACCTCTCCTATGTTGTCCCAAATCAGTAAGCTCTGTCCCTTGGTGTCTGTCCAGAAATCCAAAGCAGTAAAGTCATTGAAGCAAAATGGCTGGGCTTTATAGGTCAGCGTAAGTGCCCTTTAATTAGCGCTCCCCGAGGCCCACAGGGCCTCTGTTGCATTCCACTTCACAGTTCTTAACAGCACCACGCCCACATTGGGCGGGCGCCACTGAATTTCCGGTTTGGGGCACACAAACAGCGTTGCACGACGAAATGACGTCATAAGCTGCGCGCGCAGCTGAGCGGGCGCAAACACTTTGCGCCGGCGCTAAATGTCAACTGAATTTGGGCGTAGGCGCAGATCGGTCTGCGCCCAGGCGCTAAGTGCCTAGCGCTGGAAATATACCCCTCTTATGGTGTTAACGGCTGGCGAACGCAACTGAATTTCTAGGCCTTCAACTTTTAAAGTTTTAGCGCCCCAAACGGGACTATACTGAATTTCTCCCCCTGGGGTAAAAATTGGTTTGCTTTGCACCTCCCATTAGCACCCGATGGGGGTGCGAATGTGGTGCAAAGCCCTTAGCACCTTGGCACATGCCGCTAACGCCTCCCGCGAAATACAGAAGGAGCTCAGCAGGGATGAAAGCCGGTTGCACCCCGCGGCACTGCAACTCCGGCGATTTCTTCAGTTGCGCCCCCTGAACTATCGCCAGATGTAATGTCCGACAGGGTCAGGGTGGCGCTTTTGCAGCCACATTGGCGCAAATGAAATGGCATGTGCCGGGAGGCCATTTTTTTAGGTCACCTGCCAGCACCCGCCTCCTTTTGCTTCATCATGTAGGGTGCCAGCCGCAATCGGTCAGCCCGGCACTGCTCTTGAGTGCTGGGCTGTTTTGCCAGCACCCTGCTCCCCGGTGGCCCTTTAATCAGGGGAGGGTGGCCTGTAATACCACAGTGCTACATGTTGACGTGCATGGTGCTGCTGCATGTAGCACTGTGAGATTGAATGGTAGCACCCCAGGAAGGAGGGGGAGCACTTCCAGTAGCGCCCCGCCTCCTGCTTGGGGTGCTAGCACTCAACTTACGGCACAGGGGCGCTAACATTTTGGGGGCACTAAAAGAACCACCCAGGTGAAGTAACCAACTCAAAGGAGGCGCAACTGGATTTTTCCCCAAAGAAGCCTCACTGCAATTATATAGCTTCTTGTTGAGGCCACACCTGAAGTACTGTGTACCGTTTTGGTGTCCGTACCTAAGGAAGGAAATAATTTCCTTAGAGGGAGTGCAACGAAGGTTCACCAGATTGATTACTGGGATGGGGATTGTCTTATGAATAGAGATTGAGGAGGCTGGCATAAAATAATTAGCGGTAGAAATTCATTATAGCCCAGTAATGGGCACTAACTTCTGAAAAGTTTGAGATTGAGCACCAGGCACTAAGGAATCTGGCTGCATGCTAAATTAAGTGTTAGTGCTCAAAGAAAGGTCTGGAATGCTAACTCAAGTGTCACTGACCAAGCTCAGTGGCTTTAGACTCAATTCGCTAAGCAATTTCAGGTGCAGTGTAATCTCTAGTCATCATTGCCACAGGCTCTTTCCAGTTCAGTCATGCTGCAAAACTTCATTCTCAGCATTGCTGGTTCTGCAGCAGTCTTAACAAGCAGCAGAAGGCCAAGGAGCAGGAACTGAACCACTGAAGGAGGTGTCATTATGGAAGATCAATGGTCCAGAGAGAGAGCTCGTAGATTCTGAGACCAAGCATTGGAGGCCTTGTTCTTCACTGTGGAGAGACAGAGGGTGATACTGTACCCGGCAAGTGGCAGGAGGCCCTCACCGCAAGTCTTCAGTGCCATTTGCAGGGAGCTAGCCCAGCAGGTCTCGGGCAGCACTGTTTCCCCAGGACCCAAACACAGTGCAGGACGAAATTTAACAGCTTCACTCTCGTGGTCAGAGTGAGTCAATGCTTCAACAACTGCTACATACCACCATCTGAACCTTAGTCTGCATACAATGCCCAAAGCACCACACACCCAGCACTTACCCACCAACAACCTCTACCTACCAACACTCACACCCGCATCTCACACCTTGCACACAATGACAACTAATCAACTATGGCAGACACATCTCCCAAACACATTGCTCCACACTCACTCAGAAACTTTCATTTCTCTTGCAGGCCAAGGTGGCTCACAACAGGAGGGAGCAGGAGTCCACAGGCAGGGCACAACCTGACACCCAACCACTACTGAGCTGGAGGAATGAGTGCTCTAATAGTCGGGCACCAGGTGTTGGATGCCATGGACAACGGCAATGTTGACTGCCTTGGGGACAACAACGGTATGTTCATCCCTACTCCTACTTTTCACATCCCACTTCCCCCTCACACCACAAGCCTTTCCCACTTTCCAGCTAATCATGCTCCATGCATGCCTTTCTCCCTCCCTGACACCTCCCCTCACCTTAACCCGACTTTTGTGCCTGTCCACTTTCAGGTAATCAGCAAGCAGCTGAGCAGTCTGTCCCTGAGTGTATTATCTTAATGGCAAGAAACTGGAAAGTACTGAAGTACAAAGGGATCTGGGGGTCCTGGTGCACGAATCTCAAAAGGTTAGTATGCAGGTGCAGCAAGTGATTAAGAAGGCCAATGGAATGTTGGCTTTCATTGCTAGGGGGATAGAATATAAAAATAGGGAGGTATTGCTTCAGTTGTACAAGGTATTGGTGAGACCGCACCTGGAATACTGCGTACAGTTTTGGTGTCCATACTTAAGACAGGACATACTTGCTCTCGAGTCAGTACAAAGAAGGTTCACTCGGTTAATCCCGGGGATGGGGGGATGGACATATGAGGAGAGGTTGAGTAGATTGGGACTCTACTCATTGGAGTTCAGAAGAATGAGAGGCAATCTTATTGAAACATATAAGATTGTGAAGGGGTTGGATCGGGTGGATGCAGGGAAGATGTTCCCGATGATGGGTGAAACTAGAACTAGGGGGCATAGTCTTAGAATAAGGGGCTGCTCTTTCAAAACTGAGATGAGGAGGAACTACTTCACTCAGAGGGTGGTAGGTCCATGGAATATGCTGCCCCAAAAAACTGTAGAAGCTACATCATTACATGAATTTAAAACAGAAATAGACAGTTTCCTAGATGTAAAGGAAATTAAGGGTTATGGGGAGCAGGCAGGAATTTGGACATGAGTCTAGATTCGGATCGGTCATGGCCCTGTGGGTAGCGGAGCGGGCCCAGGGGCCGTGTAGCGTGATCCTGCTCCTATTTCGTGTGTCTAATTCTGTTAGATGCAGGGGATGGTTCTGTGATAGTGGATTGGCAGTTAGGATCAGGTCAGCCATGATCTTATTGAATGGCGGAGCAGGCTCGAGGGGCCGATTGGCCTACTCCTGCTCCTATTTCTTATGTTCTTATGTTCGTATGTACCGTTGAGAGCGAGGCAGAAGAAGAGGAGGATGAAGAACACACTGCGTCACTGCATGTCTCACCCACAGGCACCAGCTCAGGTACTGGCACTACGTATCCTTTAGAGGCTAGTATAGAAGCAAAATCTGCACAGGGTGAGGCACAGGGGAGGAGCAGTTTGCAGCAAGGCCAGGGGGAAAGGGTAGCTTGGGAGTCAGCTCCCCAGAAGGCAAGTTCGCGCATGAGTTCTGCTGCACAAGACTTAGATGAGGACCTCGATTGGTGGGAGGGCCTTTAGAAGAAGGGTGATGGGCATGCACAAGGAGATGATAGGTGCAATGGCAAGGGCGCCTGAGAGCCTCTCGGCAATGGTGAGGAGCATGGAGGAGTCTGACTCCAACATTACACAGAGCTCTGCACACAACTTGGAGCTCATCATTTGCAGTCTGCAAAGCATGGTGGACTCCCAGAAAGATGGTGGCGACCCAGACCTCATGTCGCGTGTGATGGGCAATGTCCCAGCTTCCATTGCTGCACAGGCAGAAGGCATGCAACGTCTTAGTGTGGCAATGCAGTCTATGCTTGGTGCCAGCGATTCTCAGACCGATCTCATGCAGTCTCAGCTTGATGCCACGCAAGCTCTGACTGCTGCGATTGTGGCTGAGTCGACCACTATCCACTGGGGCTTTCACGGTGTCGCAGCAGGCCAGCAATCTGTGCTCCATCAGATTGGTAGTGATGCTGAGGTGCTGCCCGGGGGAGTGGCAGGGGGCCAGTGGAGCAGGAAGCTGCTGTCCGCTCTCAGGATTACAACATTCCTGCTCCCACCACTGCCACTTTGCCATTGCCCTTGTCATTGCCTGTTATCCAGCCATCCCAGACTGTTGCCGCCTATGCTGAGCGGATTCAGTATACAGCTGGGTCTTCCAGGTCCAGAGCTGGTCGAGGGCGTCCTGCAAGGCCAGCTGAAGTCCCACACATGGATACTGAGCAGCCTTCCATCCGTCATGCTGCAGCCACTGGGCCAACACTTTATAGGAGCAGTAGAGTAGGCAAAGGTGCTGTAACGAGGGACACTAAGGGATTGCACAAGGGTGAATAGCTAATATTTGTTTTGTAAATATGTGTTTATTGATTATTGATAAATGTATTATTTGGCTTTGGATGATTTTGTGGTGTCTCCCATTTCAGTTTTGTGCTGTGATATGGCCTGCGACTGGAATGGAATGATGGGGATGTGGTGACCAATGGGGATCTGGGGTTTAATTTATTGGAACCACAGTCTGGTGAGGTGGTCATGGAACCCCTTGCCAGAAGGCCGATTGATTGGCTGCCTCCTCCCTCGCTCCTGTTCTTCCTACTCCTCCTCCTCCTCCTCCTCCCCATCATCCTCTTCCTCCTCGTCCTCCTCCTCCTCCTCGCCGCCTTCTTCCTCCTGAGGTGGTCCCGCAGTCCCTGGTGGCACGGGCTGGGCCCTTATGATGGCCAGTTTGTGGACCATGCAGCAGACCAAAACGAAATGGGACACCCACTCAGCCGAGTACTAGAGGGTTCCTCCCAAGTGGTCAAGTCAGCGGTACCATTGCTTGAGCAACCCGATGGCCTGCTCATTGATGTTCCTGGTGGCATCATGGCTCTCATTATATGAGTGCTGGCCAGAAGGGTTGGGTTTGCAGAGGGGAGTCATGAGCCAGGTGGAGAGCAGTTAGTCCTGTCTCTGTCCAGCCAACCGTGAGCTTAATGTGATGGCTGGAAGAGTGCAGGCACACCAGTCTGGCACAGGATGAAGGCATTGTGGCTGCTGCTAGGATAGTGGGCATTCACATTGCGAGTTTGCTGTCTGTGGTCGTACACCAACTGCACGTGAAATGAATGTTATCCTTTGCGGTAATGGAGAGCTCAGGATTGTTGTGCGGTGCCCACAAAGCAACGTGGATACAGTCAATGGTGCCATGCACCATGGATAAGCCCGCTATCCCGGCCAAACCAAATGCACGTCCATCCTGCTTCTCTCAGGTGATGGGTAAGGAAATGTAGTCCCTTACCCTACTGTAGCGAAACTCTGTGACCTCCCGAATGCAGTGATGGACGGTGAACTGCGAGATTTTCGCTATATCTCCTGTTGCAGACTGGAAGGAACCGCTGGTGAAGAAACTGAGGGTGACTGTGACCTTGACTGTGACTGATAAAACCATGGTTGTCCTGATCTGAGCCTCGAGGTCTGGTTGCAGTTGGTGGCAGAGTTTGGTGAGCTCATCCTGGAGTAGAGCCTTCTAATGCACAGCTCCTCGCTTAATTGGAGGTAGGAGAAGTACTCTCAGAATACCCTCAGAGGGTAAGGCCTCCGGTTGAAAGCCCTGATGGCCCTCCTCCTTCCTCTGGCCATATTTTGCAATCGTTCTCGCTGCCTCTGCTCCCTCCTCAGTAGTTCCTGGAGGAAAAGGTCGAAGACCAGTACAGCCCCCATTAATGTAACCATGTGTAGCAGTTTGAAATTTTGTCACAATGGCCCAGAAATTCGGGTCTCCGCAGGTGAGTACGCATGGGATACTCACCTGTAAGCCCAATGGAAGTGCCGGTTTTGTGCATGCACTGTGCATGCGCAGGAAACCAGAACTTCTGTTCCCCTGAAAGAAGGGGTGGAGAGGTGGAATGCGTGCACAGGAGATGCAGTGCGTGCGCATCAAACTTACATTTTTTTTTGCAGGTTTTTCCGGGAGGTTAAGTCTCCAGGAGTTACACTTTTAAAAAGCCGCGCAAAGCCTGCTTTTTACAAGGTAAGTGGTGAACGAATTAAAATTAAAACATTTCTGCCACAGTTTTGTTATTTTAAATACTTTAAAGAAGGGTAAGTTTGTTTTTAGCACCGTTAGAAAACGTAATTAATTTATTCAAACACTTAAATTATTGTTTAAAATAGTTATTTCATGTAATTTATAGTTATTTTTAAAATGTGATTATTTTTCAAATTTATTTAGATTTAGTGATGTTTTGGGGGCTTATAGTATTTATAGGTTTGACGGCTCTTCCTGTCAAACTTATGAATGAAGCATTCCCTGCTACCATTGGCTCTCCATGGCCCACGGGATCCCAGTGGACACATCGAACTAACTGTGCCCCTGGGATATGCAAGCACTGCGCGCCGGCAGTTGGAGGAGGCCCAGGATCGGAATCCCACGGGGGTCCACAGCACAATGGCCGGCACGCTAGGTAAGTGCAGTTCGGAGGCTTGCACCCATGGGAAGCCTCCAACCCGTATTTCTGGGCCAATATGTTTCTGAGGATTCCATACGGCAATGGAATACCTTTAAGCAGATTAGCAACTCTCCTTTCTGATTTGCCCACCTGGCCCACTTGACCACAAGCACACTTCCGAACTGCCTGTGTCCCTGGAATCGGTCGTCCTTTCCACAGGTGTACACATTTTGGCCCAGGACCCTGAAGATAAGTGCGGATATTTTTAGCTGGTCAGTGGCGTACACCGGAGGTACGTCTCCGACTGCTAATACCGGGCCTATGCAATTCTATGTAGTTGGAAGTGCTCATCTGGTGTTTGTGCGAAAAAGTACTGTCCGCTCAGGGACAGGGTAAAACGAGTTGTCTGCTGCATCCGGCTATGTTACCTGGTAGTCAGTAATACCTGAATTGGATGTCCCATATTTTACGTATAGTAGTCTTTCACTTTGTGGAGTCCAAAATACATTTTATCTTCCTTCTGTATTTATGGCAGACTGCAGAATATTTAATTTTTTATACCAGTTTTGAAATGAATTGTCCCTGGGAAGAAATATATATTGACTTTGAATAGAATCTCTGAAAAAATGAGGTTGCCCGTTTCTTCTGGCTACTTTTGAGCAATGTTAGAACAGTTTTTACCGTTGGATGGACAGGCATGGAAGCATAATGTATTAATCGACCACAAGATCTAATTAATCCAATCAACTCTCATTTAAATTACCAAATCTTATTCCCTTTTAATAAATACTATTCCGTTGAAGCTTTAGATGTAATATTGTGTTGGAATTACTCTGAGTCATAATAGGGACTAGCGTTGATGAAAACAGAGGACATTGCATGTCACGTGGATAGATTCGGCCAATGTAAAGAAGTAAAAGGCATTTACATCAAGAATTGTTATAATTTGAATCTTGGTTCTGTGTTGTTGATCGGCGCTTATCTCTATTGGTGAATGGCCCTTATTGCTGCGTATTCTGCGCTCTTTACCTTCCTTCCAGATTTTCCATTTTTCTTAGAATAAAGCAGAACGACATTTGCGTATATCAGCGGGTGATCAACTGCTTCTTACAATGTCTATAAAAGCAATGTGTTGTAGTTATCTCATTAACTTCATTAACCTTCAGAATGCTTCATAAAACAGAGTAAGGTCATGATGATATTTGAATATTCCTTACATTAGTATATTTATATTATTGGGCTAGCTACTTCCCTCAAGCAATTTCATTTACGTAACATTCATTCCCCTATAATTAGTTCTTTACAAGTAAAACTATAGAAAATCCCATCTCCATAATCTTGTTAATATAGTTTAATAATCAGCAAGGCATTCTCCACAGTATGCAGTATTTAATGCCCATTGCATCCACAGTATCACAGGCCACATGTTTGATAAAGTGTTAGATTAATAGGGGAAGAAATTCATTTTAGCCCAGAATGGGCACTAAGTTTGGAAAAGTTTGAGATTGAGTGCCAGGTCCTAAAGAATCCTGCTGCACTTAAAATTCAGTGCCATCGCTTAAAGAAAATATGGGCGCACTAAAGCAAATGCTGACGGCCTAGCTCAGTGGTGTTACACTCAAAACTCTAACCAATATCAGGTGCATTCTAATTGCAAGTCATCATTGCCACAGGCTCTTTCCAGTTCTTAAAGGGGATGCTCATTCATGCTGCAGAACCTCATTCTCAGCATTGCTGCCTGTGAACCTGTGTCAGCAAGCAGGAGCAGTCCAAGTCCAAGGAACCAGACGACTCAATCAGCTATACCAATGGCAGATCCACGCCCCAGGGAGAGAGCCCGCAGATTTTTGGACCAAGCATTGGATGAGTTGGTGTCCGCTGTGGAGAGGTGGAGGGTGCTGCGCTACCCAGCAAGTGTCAGGAAGCCCTCGCCGCAAGTCTTCCTTGTCATGTGGGGTAGGTTATGCATCAGGTGTCAGGCAGCACTGTGGTCCCCAGGGCCCATACACAGTGGTGAAAGAAATTTAAGTACCTCATGCAGGTTGTCAGTGTGAGTCAATGCCTCAATCTTGTTATGAATGCTGCATGCATTCAGATATAGAACTTTTAACTTTGTCTTTTTACCATTTCTCCTTGTTTTGGCCCCATTTTCTATTGCACTCTTATTTTTAAACATTCTTTCCCTTCCTGTCACAATCTGGTTATTATTTTACCCATCTCTATCCTGCTCCATTGCTTCTTCACTTCTCACTGACTTTTAAAATCCCTGCTCACCTTGATTCTCCACCCCCCCCACCCCCCACTATTTAGTTTAAAGCCCTCTGAGCTACCGTCTGCACACACTGGCCAAAGCACCACACCCCAGCCCTCACCCATCAACAATCTCTACCTACAAACACTCACACCCACATCTCACACCGTGCACACAATGACAGCTATTTAATTATCGCAGGCACATCACCGAAACACATTGCTCCACACTCACTCACACACTTTCCTTTCTCTTGCAGGCCAAGGTGGCTCACAACAGGAGGGAGCAGGAGTGCACAGGCGGGGGACAACCTGACACCCAGCCACTTTCGGAGCTGGAGGAAAGAGTGCTCAAATCATCGGCATCAGGTGGTGGGCGCCGTGGCCACTGGCGATGTTGACCCCCTTGGGGGCAACAACGGTATGTCCAACCCTACTCTTACTTCTCACATCCCACTTCCACCTCACCCCACAAGCCTTTTGCACTTTCCTGCTAATCATGCTGTATGCATTCATTTCCCCCTTCCAGGCCTCTCCTCGCCCTTAAACTGACTTTTGTGTCTTTATGCCTTCAGATAATGAGCAAGCAACTGAGCAGCCTTTCCCTCAGGGCACCATAGAGAGCAAGGCGGAAGATGAAGGCTGTGTTGCCTGCCCGGTGCCAGGGTTAAGGACATCTCCTCTGGGCTGGAGAGAAACTTGGAGTGGGAGGGGAAGGATCCAGTTGCCATGGTCCACGTAGGCACCAATGACATAGGTAGGGCAAAGAAAGAGGTTCTGCTGAGAGATTATGAGCAGTTAGGGTCTAAATTAAAAAGCAGAACCACAAAGGTAATAATCTCTGGATTACTACCTGAGCCACGAGCGAATTTCAATATGGTAAATAAGGTCAGAGAAATGAACGAGGGGCTCAAAGACTGGTGTGGGAGAAATGGGCTTCGATTTGTGTGGCACTGGCACTGGTACTGGGATAAGAGAGAGCTTTTCCGCTTGGACAGGCTTCACTTGAACCATGTTGGGGCTAGAGTCCTGGGGATTCGAATAACTAGGGCTGTAGAGAGGGCTTTAAACTAAATAGTGGGGGTGGGAGGATCAAGGTGAGCGGGAATTTAAAAAGTCAATGAGAAATGAGAAAGCAATAGTGCAGGATAGAGATGGGGGAAATAATAACCAGAGTGTGACAGGAAGGCAAAGAATGTTTAAAAATAAGAGCGCAACAGAAAATGGAGCCAAAGCAAGGAGGAAAGTTAAAAAGACAAAGTCAAAAGTTCCATATCTGAATGCATGCAGCATTCGTAACAAGATAGATGCATTGACGGCACCAATAGATACAAATGGGTATGATCTGATCGCAATTAATGAGACGTGGTTGCAAGGTGATCAGGGCTGGGAACTGAATATTCCAGGGTATTTGACAATTCGGAAGGATAGACAGAAAGGAAAGGGAGGTGGGGTGGCTTTGTTGGTAAAAGATGGGATCAGTGCAGTGGTGAGAAGTGATATTGGCTCAGAAGATCAAGATGTGGAATCGGTGTGGGTGGAGATAAAAAATAATAAAGGGAAAAAGTCTCTGGTGGGTGTAGTCTACAGGCCCCCGAACAGTAGCTATAATTTTGGACAGGTTATAAATCAACAAATAATGGAGGCCTGTTAAAAAGGTATGGTAATAATCATGGGGGATTTTAATCTCCACATTGATTGGACAAATCAAATTGGCATGGTAGCCTTCAGGAGGATTTCATAGCATGCATCTTGGATGGTTTCCTAGAACAGGATGTAATGGAACCAACCAGGGAGCAGGCAATCTTGGATCTGGTACTATGTAATGAGACAGAATTAATAAATGATCTCATAGCAAAGGACCCTCTAGGAAAGAGTGATCATAGCATGGTTGAATTTCAAATTCAGTTGGAGGTTGAGAAAGTTGTATCTCAAACCAGTGTCCTAATCTAAAACAAAGGCAGTTACAGTGGCATGAGGGCAGAACTGGCTAAAGTGGAGTGGAAAAATAAATTAAATGGTAAGCCATTTTAAATGCAGTGGCGGACATTTAAGGAGATATTTTATAACTCTCAACAAAAATATATTCCAGTGAGAAGGAAAGATTTTGAGAGAAGGGAGCACCATCCATGGTTAACTAAGGAAGTAAAGGATGGTATCAAATAGAAAACGAAGGCAGACAATGTTGCCAAGATTGGTGGGAGACCAGAGGATTGGGAAATTTTTAAGAACCAGCAAAGGATGACCAAAAAAAATAATAAAGAGAGTGAAGATGAATTATGAGAATAAACAGAGAAGAAACATTAAAACAGATAGTAAGAGCTTCTACAGGTCTATAAAAAGGAAGAGGTTAGCTGAAGTAAACGTTGGTCCCTCAGAGGGTGAGACTGGGACTTAATAATGGGGAATGGGGAAATGGCAGACACTCTGAACAAATATTTTCTATCTGTCTTCATGGTAGAAGACACTCACGACATCCCAATAATGGATAATCAGGGGCCACGGGGAGTGGGGAACTAAAGACAATCACTGTCACTAAGGATATAGTACTTGGTAAAAGTTGACAAGTCCCCTGGACCAGATGGTCTGCATCCCAGGGTCTTAGAAGAAGTGGATGCAGAGATAATGGATGCATTGGTTGCAATATTCCAATATTCCCTGGACACTGCAGAGGTCCCAGCGGATTGGAAAACCGCAAATGTAACAGCCCTATTTCAGAAAGGAGGGAGGCAGAAAGCAGGAAACTATGGACCAGTTAGCCTAACATCTGTCGTTGGGAAAATGCTGGAGTCCTTCATTAAGGAAGCAGTAGCAGGGCACTTGGAAAATAATAATGCAGCGAAGCAGAGTCAGCATGGTTTTATGAAAGGGAAATCATGTTTAACAAACTTGCTGGTGTTCTTTGAGGAGGTAACGAACAGGGAGGAGAAAGGTAAACCAGTGGATGTGGTGTATTTAGATTTCCAGAAGGCATTCGATAAGGTGCCACATAAAAGGTTACCATATAAGATAAGAGCTCATGGAATTGGTGGTAATATATTAGCACAGATAGAGAATTGGCTCACTAACAGAAAGCAGGGAGTCGGAATAAAGGTGTAATTTTCTGGTTGGCAAACGGTAACTAGTGGGGTGCAACAGGGCTCAGTGCTGGGGTCTCAACTATTTACAATCTACATTAATGACTTGGATGACGGGAGCGAGTGTAATGTAGCCAAGTTTGCGGATGATACAGAGATGGCTGGAAAAGCAAGTTGTGCAGAGGACTCAAAGAACCTGCAAAGGGATATAGACATGCTACGTGAGTGGGCAAACATTTGGCAGATGGAGTATAAAGTGGGAAAGTGCGAGGTTATACACTTTTGGCAGGAAAAATAAACAAACAAATTATTATTTAAATGGAGAGAGATTACAAAATGCTACTGTTGAGTGGGACCTGTGGGTCCTTGTGCATGAAACACAAAAAGTTAGCATGCAGGTACAGCAAGTAATCAAAAATGCAAATGGTATGTTGGCCTTTATTTCAAAGGGTTTGGAGTATAAAAGCAGGGAAGTCTTGCAACAGCTGCGTACAGTTTTGGTCTCCTTAGTTAAGGAAGGATATATTTGCTTTGGAGGCAGTTCAGAGACGATTCACTAGGTTAAATCCAGAGAAGAGGGGTTTGACTTATGAGGAGAGGTTGAGCAGGCTGGGCCTATACTCATTGGAATTTAAAAAATGAGAGGTTATCTTCTGAAACATATAACTGAGGGGGCACGACAAGATATATGCAGAGAGGATGTTTCCCCTCGTGGGGAAATCTAGAACGCAGTGGCACAGTTTTAGAATAAAAGGTCATTATCACGTTGCTGTTTGTGGAACCTTGCTGTGCACAAATTGGCTGCCACATTTCTTACATTACAACAGTGACTGCAGTTCAAAAGAACTTAATTGGCTGTAAAGCACTTTGAGATGTCTGGTGGTTGTGGAAGTGGCTATAGAAATACAAGTCCTTTTTCTTTTTCAGACTGCTTTCATTCAGTGTCCGCTTGATGCCACGCCGGCTCTGACTGCAGCCATCATGGCTGGATCTACAACCGTCGACCGGAGCTGCCACGGTGTCTCAGCAGGCCAGCAATCTGCTCAAAAAGATTGCTGAGAAGGCTGAGGTGTTGCCCAGGAGGAGTAGCAGTAGGTCAGTGGAGCAGGAACCTGCTGCCTTCTCTCAGGGTGACAGCATTCCTATTCCCACCACTGCCTGGCACCATTGCCCTTGTCGCTGCCTGTCATCCAGCCAGCCGAGACTACTGCCACCCATGCATGTGCTGAAAACCAGCACTTGCGATCTGTCAAGAATTCTCTTGACAGACCATCCGCCTGCCCAGATAAAGTGCCTCTGCGGGTGGAGTGTTGCGCTTTTTGCACAACTTCTGCCAACTGAATGGCCACAGAATTCTTACGCCTGGTAAAAGCAGGCATAAGACCTGGTTTTACCAGCTTAAGAGTGTTAAGAAATAGTCAAATTAAATTTGATAAATCATTTTAAAATTAAAAATACTCTTCAAAAAGGTAAGTTTATTTTTAGACCCGTAAAAACATTTTTTCCCCCAAAATTATATTTTTTATTAAATGGAATTTTAAATAATTTTAATTATGTAATGTTATTTTTTAATTTATTAAATGTTTTAGTGTGTTTTTAAACGTGATACCCATTCATACTTTTGACAGCTCTAGCCCTACAGACCGGTCAAAACTATGAAGGGGGTTTCTCTTCTTTGATTGGTTAACCTGGCCCACGTGATCCCAGGGGCACCAGGGATACGTGGGGCTCTGCGCATTTCCAACAGGAGTGGCCCAGGATCGAAAGCCTCAGGATCTATTGAACCAGCAGGTAGGTTCATAGATTTTATTCTGATCGGAGGCATCTGCCCGCAGGAAGCCTCCGATTGGAAATTCAGGGCCAATACTTTGTTGTAAATATGTGTTTACTGATTATTGATGAATTTATTAATTCAGTTTGGATTCTTTTGTGGTGTCTCTCATTTCAGGTTTGCGCTGTGATATAGCCTGCAACAGGGATGGAATGATAGGGAGGGGTTGAGCAACGGGGATCTGTTGTTAAATTAATTCGCAATCTGATATGGTGGTCATGGACCACCCATCTGGAAGGCTGATTGAGTGGTTCCCTCCTCCCACTCTCCTGTTACTCCTCCTCCGCAGCTTCCTCTTCCTCCTCGTCCTCATCTTCCTCCTCCACTCTCTCTTCCTCCTCCTGAGGTGGTCTCGCAATCCCTGGTGGCAAAGGCTAGGCCCTCGTGATGGCCAAGTTGTGGTGCATGCAGCAGACCACCACAAAATGGAACACCCACTCAGCCGAGTGTACTGGTGGACTCCTCCCGAGTGGTCATGGCTGTGGAATTGTTGCTTGAGCCCCCCGATGCTCTTCTCGATTATGTTCCTGGTGGCAGCATAGGTCTTATTATGTGAGTGCTGAGCCGGAGTTTTCGGGTTGTAGAGAAGGATTAGGAGCCCAGTGGAGAGTGGTTAGCCCTTGTCTCCGACCAGCCAGCCGTGAGCATGATGTGGTGGCTGTAACAATGCTGGTGCAGCATGAAGGCATTGTGGCTGCTGCCAAGATAGCAGGCATTGACAAAGTGCAGTCAGAGACGGAGTGGGTGACCACAAGTCAGAAGAAGGGGGGAAGGGAGGTAGTCAGGAAAGCCCCAGAGTGCATCTCACTGAACAACCGTTTTTCTGTGTTGGCAAACGGTGACAGTGACGGTTCCTCTGAGGAGTGCAGCGAGAGCCAAATTCACAGCACTGTGGGTGGCTCAGCTGCACAAGGGAGGAGGAGTAAGAGTGGAAGGGCAATAGTGGTAGGAAACTCAATAGTGAGGGGTGCAGACAGGTGTTTCTGCGGCCGCAGATGTGACCCCAGGATGATATGTTGTCTCCCTGCTGCCAGGATCAGGGTGAAGGATGTCACGGAACGGCTGCAGGGCATTCTGAAGGGGGAGGACGAACAGTCAGAGGTCGTGGTTCACAATGGTACCAACGACATAGGAAGAAAGAGGGATGAGGTCCTGCAACAACAATTTAGGGAGCTAGGTAGCAGATTAAAAAGCAGGGCTTCAAAGGTTGTAACCTTTGGATTACTCCTGGTGCCACGTGCTAGTGAGTATAGGAATAGCAGGATAGATGAAATGCATGCATGGCTAAAGGGCTGGTGCAGGAGGAAGGGCTTTAGTTTCCTGGATCACTGGGTCTGCTTCTGGGGAAGGTAGGACCTGTACAAGTTGGAGTGTTGCACTTGAACTGGAATGGGACCAACATTGTTGTGGGTAGATTTGCTAGTGCTGTTGTGGTGGGGGGGGGGGGTGGATACAGGGGGATGGGATACGGAGTGGATTTATAGTAGGGGGTGATGCACAGTCAAATATAGAGGATAAAACAAATCAGTCTGGAAGGCAGAGCAAATATGTAATGGCACAAGGGAATATGGCAAGGCTGGATGGCATTTATTTTAATGCAAGGAGTCTTGCGAGGAAGGCAGATGAATTGAAGGTGTTGATAAACACATGGGGGTATGATATTGCTGCTATGACAGAGACATGGTTGAGGAGGGGCAGAACTGGCAGCTCTATATTCCAGGGTATAGAATCTTCAGTCGTGACAGGGGGGGGGGTGAAAAAGGAGGGGGTATCGCAATATTAATCAAGGAGTCAATTACTGCAGTAAGGAGGGATGATACCTTATCAACTTCCTCTAATGAGGCCATATAGGTAAAACTACAAAACAAAAAGTTGGCAAGCACTTTGCTGGGAGTATACTATAGGCCCCCAAACAGTCAGGGGGAGATAGAGTAACAGATATGTAGGCAAATCTCAGAGAAGTGTAGATATAATAGTGTAATAATAGTAGGGGATTTCAAATTCCACAATATTAACTGGGATAGTCAGAGTGTGAAAGACTTAGAGGGTGTGGAATTCTTAAAGTGCATCCAGGAGAGCTTTTTGAGCAAGCATGTCAACAGTCCTACAAGAGAGGAGGCGGTACTGGACCTAATTCTAGGAAATGTGGCCAGGCAATTGGTAGAAGTGTCAGTTGGAGAGCATTTTGGTGACAGTGACCATAATTTAGTGAGATTTAAGGCAGATATGTAAAAGGGCAAAGATGGATCAGAAATAAAGATTCTAAATTGGGGAAGGCCGATTTTAATATGATAAGGCAGGATCTGGCCAAAGTGGACTGGGATCAGCTAATTATAGGAAAATTCACATCAGAGCAGTGGGAGTCAATCAGAAAGGAAATAGAGGGAGTACAGCGACAACATGTTCCCGTAAAGGTCAAGGATGGGACCAACAAGTCCAGGGAACCCTGGATGTCAAGAGATGTACAAGAACAGATTAGGAAAAAAGGGAGGCTTTTGGCAGATACAAAGGACCAAAAACAGTGGAAGCCCTAGAGGAGTATAGAAAGCGAAGGGGATACTTAAAAAATAAATTAGGAGAGCGAAGAGGGGACAAGAAAAAACACTGGTGGGCAAAATAAAGGAAAATCCCAAAGTGTTTTATAAGTATATTAAGGGCAAGAGGGTAACCAGGGAACAAGTAGGGCCCATTAGGGACCAAAGTGGCAATCTGTGTGTAGAGGCGGAAGATGTAGCTGAGGATTTAAATGAATATTTTGCATCTGTGTTCACTATGGAGAAGGATTATGTAGGCATAGACATCAGGCAGTGGGATTGTGATATTCTTGAACAAATTAGTATTGAGAGGGAGGAGTTACTTGCGATTTTAGCGGGCTTAAAAGTGGATGACTCCCAAGGCCCAGACGAGTTGTATCCCAGGCTGCTGTGTGAGGCAAGGGAGGTGATTGCAGCAGCTCTGACACAAATTTTCAGAACCTCTCTGGCCACAGCGGAGGTGCCAGAGGCCTGGAGGACAGCCAATGTAGTACCATTATTCAAGAAGTCTAATAGGTATAAACCAGTGAGTTACAGTGAGTGAGGAGGACATAAAAAACCTGCAAAAGGACATAGGCAGGCTAAGTGAGTGGGCAGAAATTTGGCAGATGGAATATAATGTTGGAAAGTGTGAGGTTAAGCACTTTGGCAGAAAAAATCAAAGAGCAAGTTATTATCTAAATGGAGAGAAACTGCAAAGTGCTACAGTACAAAGGGATCTGGGGTCCTGGTGCATGAAACACAGAAGGTTAGTATGCAGGTACAGCAGGTGATTAGGAAGGCCAATGGACTCTTGGCTTTTATTGCAAGGGGGATGGCGCATAAATGCAGGGAAGTCTTGCTTCAGTTATACAGGGTACTGGTGAGGCCACACCTGGAATACTGCGTACAGTTTTGGTTTCCATATTTAAGGAAAGATATACTTGCTCTCGAGGCAGTTCAGAGAAGGTTCACTCGGTTGATTCCGGAGATGAGGGGGTTGACTTATGAGGAAAGGTTGAGTAGGTTGGGCCTCTACTCATTGGAATTCAGAAGAATGAGAGGCGATCTTATCAAAACATATAAGATTGTGAGGGGTCTTGATCAGGTGGATGCGGGGAGGATGTTTCCACTGATGGGTGAGACTAGAACTAGGGGGCATAATCTTAGAATAGGGGGCTGCCCTTTCAAAACTGAAATGAGGAGACACTTCTTCACTCAGAGGGTAGTAAATCTATGGAATTTGCAACCTCAGAGAGCTGTGGAAGCTGCGACATTAAATAAATTTAAAATGGAGATAGACAGTTGATATACCTATCAATTCGTCCAATAAAAAGCGGCGAGTTAGGAACGTAACTAAAGGTTTTTATTGACTAAATAACAGAGCCCACCCTCGTGGGTGATCGGGTCCAACAAGGAGGAATACCAGCCAGTCGACTACCTTTATACCTGGGCAGGTAGGTGGAGCCATGGGCGGAGTCGGAGGTGGTCAGCCCAGGTATAACAGCGCGACAAGAGGCGACCTCGTATCGTGATACAACAGTGATAACGGTGATAACAATACAACAGTGATAACTATAGTGTAACGATAAAAGTGGTTTACCACATTCACCCCTTGTTTAGATTTGAGTCCGGCGGGGTGAAGTGTACTACCAGTTCTGGTATGTCAGTCTGTCCGGAGGCCTCGTAAGCCTCTCCGATCGTCGCAGCGGCGGTGCTGCATTATCCGGTGTTAGTGCTGGTGTCTGCGTGGTCGGCGAAGGCTCGTGGGGTTCCGGCATGCCGTCTACCTGGGCTGGAATTGGGGGGGTGGTGGGGGGGGGTAAAGGTGGTGTCTCCGGAGTGCCCGAGGGTGCGAGGTCTCGTAAGGAGACAGTGTCCTCCCGCCCGTCTGGGTAAGCCACGTAGGCATACTGGGGGTTGGCGTGCAGGAGGTTCACCCTCTCGACCAGGGGGTCTGTTTTATGGGCCTTCACGTGCTTTCGCAGCAAGACGGGCCCCGGAGAGGTCAGCCAGGTTGGTAGAGTGGTTCCCGTAGTCGACTTCCTGGGGAAAACAAACATTCGTTCATGGGGGGTGGCGTTAACGGCAGTGCAAAGTAGTGACCGGATGGAGTGCAGCGCTGTCGGGAGGACTTCCTGCCAGCGGGAGGTTGGGAGGCCCTTAGACTTTAAGGCTAAGAGGACGGCCTTCCATACCGTCGCGTTCTCTCTTTCCACCTGGCCGTTCCCTTGGGGGTTGTAGCTGGTGGTCCTACTTGCTGCAATACCTCTCGCTAGTAGGAACTGACGGAGTTCCTCGCTCATGAAAGAGGAGCCCCAGTCACTATGTATATAGTTTGGGAACCCGAACAAGGCGAAGAGGTCGTTCAGGCATTTAATGACCGTGGTACTGGTCATGTCTGGGCAGGGGAAGGCAAAGGGGAAACGGGAGTACTCATCAACAATGTTGCGGAAGTACACGTTACGGTCAGAGGACGGGAGGGGCCCCTTAAAGTCGATGCTCAGGCGCTCGAAGGGGCGGGTGGCCTTGATCAGGCTTGCTCTGTCCGGCCTAAAGAAGTGCGGTTTGCACTCGGCACAGGTCTGGCAGTTCCTGGTTATGGTCCTGACCTCCTCGATGGAGTAGGGCAGGTTGCGGGCTTTAATGAAGTGGTAAAGTCTGGTGACCCCGGGGTGGCAGAGGTCGTTGTGGAGAGTCTGAAGTCTATCACTTTGTGCGCTGGCGCATGTAATTCGTGACAGAGCATCGGGGGGTTCGTTCAGCTTACCTGGCCGGTACAAGATATCATAATCGTAGGTGGAGAGCTCGATTCTCCACCTCAAGATCTTGTCATTCTTGATTTTGCCCCTCAGCTTGTTATTAAACATAAAAGCGACCGAACGTTGGTCGGTAAGGAGGGTAAATCGTTTGCCTGCCAGGTAGTGCCTCCAGCGTCGTACCGCCTCCACAATCGCCTGGGCCTCCTTCTCGACCGACGAGTGTCGGATCTCAGGGCCCTGTAGGGTCCTTGAGAAGAAGGCCACCGGTCTCCCCTCCTGGTTAAGGGTGGCGGCTAGGGCGAAGTCGGATGCATCGCTCTCGACTTGGAAGGGGATGGACTCATCCACTGCGTGCATAGTGGCCTTGGCAATGTCTCCCTTAATGAGGGAGAAGGCTGCGCACGCTTCCTCCGTAAGGGGGAAGGATGTGGACTTCATGAGGGGTCTGGCTTTGTCCGCATAATTGGGCACCCATTGGGCATAGTAGGCGAAGAGCCCCAGGGTTCTCTTAAGTGCCTTAGGGCAGTGGGGGAGGGGTAGCTCCATGAGGGGGCGCATTCTTTCGGGGTCGGGGCCGATGAGTCCGTTCTCTACTACACAGCCAAGGATGGCAAGGCGCGAGGTGTTAAACACACATTTCTCCTTATTGTAGGTGAGGTTCAGCCGTTGGGCCGTACGGAGGAATTTCTCCAGATTCACGTCATGGTCCTGCCGGTCGCGGCCGCAGATGGTGACGTTATCTAGATAGGGGAATGTGGCCTGCAGTCGGTTCTGGTCAACCATCCGGTCCATCTCCCTTTGGAAGACCGAGATCCCGTTGGTGACACCGAAGGGGACCCTAAGGAAGTGGTATAGGCGCCCATTCGCCTCGAAGGCGGTGTACTGGCGGTCCTCGGGGTGGATAGGGAGTTGGTGGTAGGCCGACTTAAGGTCGATGGTCGAGAATACGCGGTATTGTGCAATCTGATTGACCATGTCAGATATGCGGGGAAGGGGTTATGCGTCCAGCTGGGTGTATCTGTTTATGGTCTGGCTGTAGTCGATGACCAGGCGATTTTTATCGCCGGTCTTAACTACCACGACCTGGGCACGCCAGGGGCTGTTGCTCCCCTCGATGATGCCCTCCTTCAGGAGACGCTGCACCTCAGAGCTAATGAAAGCTCTGTCCCCAGCGCTGTACCGCCTGCTCTTGGTAGCGACGGGTTTGCAGTCGGGGTTGAGGTTAGCGAACAGGGAAGGTGGCGGCACCTTGAGGGTGGATAGGCTGCAGGTGTTACGCGGTGGGCGGTTTAACCTTCGCTGGTTGTCGACTGTGAGTGGGGGGAGGGGTCCACCGTATGCTAGGGTTACACTTTGGAGGTGGGATTGGAAGTCCAGCCCTAGTAGGACGGCAGCGCAGAGCTGGGGGAGGACGAGGAGTTTAAAGTTTTTATACTCTGTACCCTTAACCGACAAGGTCACAGCACAGTAGCCGCTAATGTCCGTGGCGTGGGACCTCGATGCCATCGAGATTCGGTTGTGCGTTGGCAGGACAGGGAGGGAGTAGTGGCTCACCGTGTCTGGGTGGATGAAGCTCTCCGTGCTTCCGCTGTCGAACAGGCAGGTCGTGGCGTGGCCGTTTACTTTGATGTCCATCATCGACTTGGACAGGTGGTGTGGGCGGGCTTGATCCAGAGTGACGGAGGCTAGCGTGTAGGTAAGCGAGTCGTTGTCGTCTGCGGGCGAGGCGGTCGTCGGGTCCGGGGGTCCGGTGGCAGTCGGGCGTGGTGGGTAAAATGGCGTCTCCCACGAGGTAGGACAAAATGGCGGAGAAGATGGCTGCCCCCATAACTCACATGAGGCACTATTGGGGTCGGTTGCCTTGATCAAAGATGGCCGCCCCCATGACTCACGTGTGGGGATACTGGCCTCAGTTGCCGTGAAAGAAGATGGCCGCCCCCACAGTTCGCATGAGGCACTGCTGGCCTCTGAAGATCCGCTCCTGCAGGCCTCAGAGAAGTGGCCTTTCTTCCTGCAGGTTGTGCAGGTAGAGTTCCTGGCTGGGCAGCGCGACCTCGGGTGCTTCTCCTGGCCGCAAAAGAAGCAGCCGGCGGCCCGATCGCGGGTGCCCGATGTCGGAGCCGGTACCGGGGGTGGCGGGCCCGGTCGGGTCCGGGACGCCGAACCTGAGGTAGGTCCCGGGGGCGGCGCTGCGAAGGGTATTGCGGTAGGGGTCGGGGTAGGTCCCGGGGGCGGCGCTGCGAAGGGTATTGCGGTAGGGGTCGGGCCCGAGTCCCAGGGTCGCGAGCAGTACCTGGAAAACGCCTCCTGGTCCTGATGGGCCACCTCCAGGGAGAGAGCGAGGGCTTCAGCTTTGTCCAGGTCGAGGTCTTTAGCTTCAAGCAGTCTTTGCCGTGAGTAGTCGGACCGTAGGCCTTTCACAAAGGCATCGCGGATATTATCTTCCGTATTTTCAACAGCCGTCACCGCTTTAAAGTCACAGTTCCTGCCGAGTGCTCTTAGCGCCCGTAAAAATTCAGCTACAGACTCTCCTGGCTGTTGCGGGCGGGATCTTCGGAGGTGCCTGGTGTACATGTAATTTACCGGGCTGCGGTACTGCTGTTTCAGTAGGTTGATAGCGGCCTCGTACGTAGTCATGTCCTGGATGAGTGCGTATACTCTCGGGCTCGCTTGGGCGTTCAGAAGTCTTAGTTTGGATCTCTGCGGGGCGCCGGATTCTTCCAGGTAGGATTCGAAGCAGTCCAGCCAGTGTTTGAAGTTGAGGGCTGCGTTTGCTGCCTGTGGGTTTAGATCCAGGTACGGTGGTTTGAGGGCTTGCAGCCAAGCCAGCTGGTGTGGCTGTGCTTCTGGGAGGGCTTCTGGCTGGCCAGTAGTAGACATCTTTAAAATTTAGTCAATAAAATTGATATACCTATCAATTCGTCCAATAAAAAGCGGCGAGTTAGGAACGTAACTAAAGGTTTTTATTGACTAAATAACAGAGCCCACCCTCGTGGGTGATCGGGTCCAACAAGGAGGAATACCAGCCAGTCGACTACCTTTATACCTGGGCAGGTAGGTGGAGCCATGGGCGGAGTCGGAGGTGGTCAGCCCAGGTATAACAGCGCGACAAGAGGCGACCTCGTATCGTGATACAACAGTGATAACGGTGATAACAATACAACAGTGATAACTATAGTGTAACGATAAAAGTGGTTTACCACAACAGTTTCCTAGCTGATAAGGGAAGTAGGGGTTAAGGGGAGCGGGCAGGGAAGTGGACGTGAGTCTACGTTCGGATCAGCCATGATCCTATTGAATGGCGGAGCAGGCCCGAGGGGCCATATGGCCTACTCCTGCTCCTGCTTCTTATGTTATTATGTTCTTATAGCGATAACATATCCCAGTTGCAAGACACGTCCTGCTGTAGATTTCATCACGTTATGCATTTATTAAAACAATTCAACCCATGCAGGACTCAGATATGTTACAGTTCTCAGCTCCAGATGTTTATTTCAAATAAATGAAAATATAGTGCTAAGGGATATTTCAGGCTGACTGTCTAAATGTCACTCTGTTAACGGCCGTGTTTCAAACGCTTTGTAAACTGTATCTATTATCCAACTACCGGGATGCAAGCGAATTTAGGACTGATACAAGGAAGCTCTTATTGGGCAACACATCCCAGCTCTTTCACCTCTACCAACGAGCAGGATGAGAGCTGCAACGTCATGGTAACATAATGAACTCCAAGTTCTTCTCCAAGTCATATACCATCCTGACTTGGATATACATCGCCGTTCCTTCATCATCTTTGGGTCAATATCATGGAAGACTCTACCAAACTATGGGTAAAGACTGCAGCCGTTCAAGAAAAGGCCCATTAGGAATGGGTAATAAATGCAGCCTTGCAGATGTCACCCCCATTCCGAGAACAGAAATGGAAAAGCTTTTCTTCACACAGAGACTGATCGATAATGGAAGTGGCCTTGGGGTACTCATGTGAGGGCCACCATCTGAAATCATTTAAGAGACAATTAAATGCTGTTAATGGGGAAATGTAAGATTTCTAGATGGCTGAGCTAGGATATACCAAGTGGTCTTTCAGATGGAGCTAAATTTTCAATAGGTTTAGATTTATCTGCACCCTAACTTCTCCCTTGCTGCACAACTGAAGCCATAAATAAGAATTAAAGATAAAATATATTTTATTTAATTGAACTGTTTGTTAGAGTGCATTTACAACACAGCAACCGACCTTAGAGAAATAGCTCTACTTCTGGTCTGCCAGGCAGACCAAAGTTTATATTGCTTGGCCCTCGACTGGTAACAGTCAGGTCCAGGAGAGAGCTGGGTGCGGTGGAGATACTGGTCATAGCGCCCCTGCAACTATTAAAATATTGGAGCGTTCAAGTAGATTGACAAGGAGAAGCTCTTCACCTTTCAACATGCACCTTTTGTACACCAGGATTGATTCTGCCCTGAATTTGCTTCCAACTAAGAGTCAAATCCATGTAAAATGAGGGTGCATTCAGACCCCATCGTTTCTATTGCAGATATGCACTTTTTTTAATTTACCAAAACCTAAAGATGGCTCACAAACAATAGCGATGTCAGAGTGAACCCACATTTAAATCCAAAAATAGAAGCTCAGCGTGGTTGGATACCCAACTGCACTTCACGGACTGCAGCTAGAGAGTGTGAGAGAGAGAGAGAGAGAGTAAAAAGAGAAAAATAACCCATAACATAAAATACCTTATAAGAACACAAGATATAAGAACTTAAGAATTAAGAGCAGGGGCAGGGCATTCAGCACCACGAGCCCGCTCCGCTAGTCAATAAGATCATGGCTGATCTTCGACCTCAACTCGACTTTCCCACCCGATCTCCATATCCCTTGATTCCCCCAGAGTCCAAATATTTATCTATCTCAGCCTTGAATCTACTCAGCGATTCAGAATCCACAGCCAAATGAAGTTAGAGAATTCCAAAGATTTTCCAAACCCTCTGAGAGAAGAAATTTCTCCTCATCTCAGTCTTAAATGGCCGACCCATTATCCCGCGATTATGCCCCCTAGTTCTAGACTCTCCAGCCAGAGGAAAACAACCTCTCAGTGTTTACCCTGACAATCTCTCTCAGAATCGTATAATTTTCAATGAGATGACCTCTCATTCTTCTAAACTCCAGAAAGTAGAGGCCCAATCTACTCAAACTCTCCTCATAGGACAACACACTCATCCCAGGAATCAATCTAGTGAACTTTTGTTACACTGTTTCTAGGGCAAGTATATTGTTCCTCAGATGAGAAGGCCAAAATTGTGGACATTACTCGTGGTGTGGTTTCACCAAAGCCCTGTACAATTCTAGCAAAACGTGCTTTGAGAATGTAACGAGTAGGGTGGATCAAGGGGAACCAGTAGATGTAATGTATTTGGATTTCCAGAAGGCTTTCGATAAGGTGCCACATAAAAGGTCACTGCACAAGATAAGAGAACACGGGGTTGGGGACAATATATTAGCATGGATAGTGGATTGGCTAACTAACAGAAAACAGAGAGTCGGAATAGAAGGGTAATTTTTAGGTTGGCAAACTTTAACTAGTTGGGTGCCACAGGGATCAGTGCTGGGGCCTCAACTATTTACAATCTATATTAATGATTTGGATGAAGGGACCGGGTGTAATGTAGCCAAATTTGCTGATAATACAAAGATAGGTGGGACATCAAGTTGTGAGGAGGACACAAATAATCTGCAAAGAGATATAGGTAGGTTAAGTGACTGGGCAATAATTTGGCAGATGGAGTATAATGTGGGAAAATGTGAGGTTATCCACCTTGGTAGGAAGAATAAAAAAGCAAATTATTATTTAAATGGAGAGGGACTACAAAATGCTGCGCTACATTTGGATCCGGGAGTCCTCATACATGAAACACAAAAAGTTAGCATGCAGGTACAGCAAGTAATTAGGAAGGGTACTGGAATGTAGGCCATTATTACAAGGGGATAGGAGTATAAAAATAGGGAGGTCTTGCTGCAACTTTGCAGGGCACTGGTGAGACCACATCTGGAGTACTGTGTGCAGTTTTGTTCTCCTTATTTAAGGAGGGCTATACTTACATTGGAGGCAGTTCAGAGAAGGTTCACTAGTTTGATTCCTGAGATGAAGGGGTTGTCTTATGAAGAAATGTTGAGCAGGTTGGGCCTATACCCATTAGAGTTTAGAAGAATGAGGCATGATCTTATTGAAACATATAAGATTGTGAGGGGGCTTGACAGGGTAGATGCAGGGAGGATGTTTCCCCTCGTCAGGGGATCTAGAGCTAGGAGGCATAGTTTCAGAATAAGGGGTCGCCCATTTAAACGGGTGATGAGGAGGAATTTCTTCTCTCAGTGGGGCGTAAATCTTTGGAATTCTCTACCCCAGAGAGTTGTGGAGGCTGAGTCATTGAATATATTCAAGGCAGAGATAGGCATATATTTGAGCTATAGGGGAGGCAAGGGTTATGGGGAGCTGGCGGGAAAGTGGAATTGAAGCCAAGATCAGATCAGCCAAGATCTTATGGAATGGCGGTGCAGGATCGTGGGGCCAAATGGCCTAATCCTGCTCCTATGTATTATGTTCTTATGTTCTTATGTTTCTTACTTTTATTCTCCAGCCCCCTTGCCATAAAGACCAACTTGTCAGTTGCCTTCCTAATTGCTTTCTGTATCTGCATGCTAACTTGCTTTGTTTCCTGTACGAGGACACCTAAATCTCTCTGAACATCAACATGTAATAGTTTCTCACCATTTATAAAATATTCTGCTTTGTATTCTTCCTACCAAAGTTAATAACCTCACATTCCCCCACATTATACTCCATCTGCCACCTTATTGACCACTCATTAACCTGTCTATATCCACCAGCTACAAGGCACAAGTCAGGAGTGTGATGGGATACTCTCCACTTGGCTAGATGAGTGCAGCTCCAACAACACTCAAGAAGCTCGACACCATCCAGGACAATGCAGCCCGCTTGATTGGCACCCCTTCTAACACCTTAAACATTCACTCCGTCCACCTCCAGCGCACCATGGCTGCAGAGTGCATCATTGATAAGATGTACTGCAGCAACATATCAAGGCTTCTTCGGCAGCACCTGCCAAACTCGCAACCTCTACTACCTAGAAGGACAAGGGCAGCAGGCGCTTGGGAACACCACCGCCTGCAAGTTCCCCTCCAAGTTACACACCATCCTGACTTAGAAGTATACCACCATTCCTTCATCGTCGCTGGGTCAAAACCCTGGAACTAACCCCCCCCCCCCGCCCCTAACAGCACTGTGGCAGTACCTTCACTACACGCACTGCAGTATTTCAAGAAGTTGGCTCACCAACACCTTCTCAAGGGCAATTAGGGATGGGCAAGAAATGCTGGCTTTGCCAGCGACGCGCACATCCCATGTACGAATTAAAAAATATCCCTTTGGAGGCTCTTTGTGAAGCCTCACAGCTTCCTTTCTCATCTACCTTTGTATCGTCAGCAAACATTACACTCGGTCCCTTCATCTAAGTCATTAATATAAATGATGAATAGCTGAGGCCCAAGCACTGATCCTTGTGGCAATCCACTAGTTGCAGCTTGCCAACCTGAAAATGACCCATTTTTCCTCACTCTTTGTTTTCTGTCCATTAACCAATCCTCTAGCCATGCTAATATATTACCCGCAACCCGATTAGACCTTATCTTGCGTAAAAAACTTTTATGTGGTACCTTATTGACTGCCTTTTGGAAATCCAAATATACTGCTCTGCTGGTTACATCCTCAAAAAACTCTAATAAGTTTGTTAAACAGGATTTCCCTTTCACAACACCATGTTAATTCTGCCTAATCGTATTATGATTTTCTAAGTGCCCTGTTACCACTTCCGTATGGATTCCAGCGTTTTACCGACAACTGATGTCAGTCTAACGAGCCTGTAGTTCCCTGTTTTCACTCCCCCTCCTTTCTGGAATCGCTTTTTTTCAACACCATTGATTTCAGCGTAGACAGATGAACTCCCCAGTGATTTATTTATTCTTAGGGATAACACTACCATTAAGGCAGGTGTTTTAGCTGCACAGATTACATTTTCTCTCTCCGGTCCATTAGTAGATAATCAGATTGTAGGAACTATCACATCCCCATCTGAGCTTCTCTATGCCCGAACTTGAAGCAGAGGTCACAGCAGCTGAGATTGGCTGCAGAACCCCACTACCTAAACTCTATTTCAACAGATAACAGGGCTTTTAAAAAGTCACCTTCCTCCATGGCGCAATACTGCACATCGGGGATCATTGGCCCACTGAGCACCAGCGAGTTGTAAATGTTGTTTGAAAGACCTGTGCTTCTCTGAAGCTAAAAAAAAAAACCGAATCTGAAGCAGCTGGTCACAGTGTCAACAGGAACAGGTTTTCATACTTGGCGGTAAAACTTCAAAGGTAAAATAGTCTAAAGGCCATAGAGACAGAACTTCCTCAGATTATTGTAATGGTGCATTTGTACCAAAAGTGCGTGTTCCTAGATATTTGTGGAAGAAGATTTCATTTGATTTCACTTTGCAAAAGTTGTAGCCGCTGCAGGTTTGCTTGACTGTAGATGAATGAACATGTAAATATGCACGTAGCTAACTGTGGTTGCAAGCTAAATATACATGCAGCTTCACTTTGCTGCATTAGTTGACAGGCGGGCAGAATTTCTTGCTGCGTTAAGCATCTCTGTATTGCCTTGTCCAATAGGGAGACAGGTTGATTAACAAGCCTTTGACCTTTATTTAACCAAATAGTGCAAGAAGCGTCCAGTTGTTTGTAGTCAGGAAACTTTGACCCTATGAAGCACATTATTTCTTAGTAACCTCAACTGGAAGGAGCAGTGCGGCCCGAATTAATTATTAGTACACTAGGCCATTGACAGTGTCACCCACAAGACCATTGTATAGCAAAGGGGATGCATTCCTACCAAAAATACTAAATTAATGAAAAAAATCCTAACAGCTCCTCCCCCCAAAAAGAGCGATTCCTCCGTCTTATAGTGGAATTCCTTATTCAAATATTGTCAAATTTTATAAGTTAGTGAACAGCGGCAATCACTGAATCTTGGAAAAGATGTATTAGCTTCTCCTGGCATTTTCAAACTGGAATTTCGGCTCTAGCATGATTTATAAGTTGTGGCTGTAAACCATTGTTACTAACTTTAGCATCCCCTTCAAACCGTTTCCCCTCGGCAGCCAGGCTACCGTTGTAGCATGCATCCAAATTATTGCCCGACCTTAAGGAATTAGCCTCACAGGGCTTGTGTTCGACACCGCACTGAGTGTGACTAAACTGTGAGGTGAAATTACGTTAAAAATAAATTTCCCAAGGGATCCTTCGTGGTGCTCATGATTTCTATGGTTTGTACTTGCTCAATTTGTGTATCAGCACTTGCGTTTCTCATTGAAAGCAAAAGGATTTCGGCTGCATGTGCAATCTTCATACGGCTGGGCAGGACGCAGTCTCAGTACCACCATCCGCCCATTGCTTTAAAAGTGCACAGTGTATAAATGATGTGTTTTCCGTATACACTAAAACATCCAATGCAGTCGCTACAATTAAGATCACGTCGATCAGTTCGTGTAACGCTAACAGAGGGATAGCCGATAGTTTGTGTGGAACCAGAGTCCTGATTCTCAGGTTTAAAAATCATGTACTGGATATAACTGAAAGCCCAACTTGTTCTCAATCAGACTTGTAATGACGGTGTAAAATGCACCAAGCGTCATGATTATAGAATTGTGAAATAAGTACATTACTGATTGGGATTACAACGAGTTGGTGGTGGGTTAGATACGATTAATAATACGATTGGGCAGAGGCAACACAGATTTATGAAAGGGAAATCGTGTTTGACAAATCTGTTAGAGATTTTTGAGGTTGTAACTAGCAGAATAGACAAGGGGGAACCAGTGGATGTGGTGTATTTGGATTTTCAGAAGGCATTCGATAAGGTGCCACATAAGAGGCTATTGAACAAAATTAGGGCTTATGGGATTGGGGTAATATACTAGCATGGATTGAGGATTGGTTAACGGACAGACAACAGAGTAGTAATAAACTATTTTTTTCGGGTTGGCATACAGTAACAAGTGCGGTACTTCATGGATCAGTGCTTGGGCCTCAGCTATTCACAATCTTCATCATTGATTTGGATGAGGAGACCTAATGTAATATAACCAAGTTTGCTGATGAGAAAAAGCTGGGTGGGAATATAAGTTGTGAGGAGGATGCTAGGAGGATTCAAGGGGATAGAAATAGGCAAAGTGAGTGGGCAAGTACATGGCAAATGGAATATAATGTTGAGAAATATGAAGTTATCCACTTTGGTAGGAAAAATAGGAAAGCAGAGTATTTTTTAAGTGGTGAGAGATTGGGAAATGTTGATGTTCAGAGGGACCTGGATGCCCTTGTATACCAATCACTGAAAGTTAACATGCAGATACAGCAAGCAATTAGGAAAGCAAATAGAATCTTGGCCTTTATTATAAGAGGATTTGAGTATAAGTGTAAAGACATCTTACTGCAGTTATATAGGGCCCTGGTGAGACCACACCTGGAGTATTGTGTACAGTTTTTTCTCCTTATCTAAGGAAGGATATACTTGCATTAAAAGGTGCAACGAAGGTTCACCAGACTGGTTCCTGGGATGGGGGGATTGTACTATGAGGAGAGATTGTGTAGATTTGGCCTATATTCTCTAGAGTTTAGAAGAATGAGAAGTGATCCAATTGAAACACGCAAAATTATTTCAGGGCTTGAAAGGGTAGATGCAGGGAGGATGTTTCCCCTGACTGGGGAGTCGAGAATCAGTGTTCCCAGTCTCAGAATAAGGGGTCGGTCATTTAGGACTGAGATGAGGATAAAGTTCTTCACTTAGAGGGTGGTGTATCTTTGGAATTCACTACCCCATAGGGCTGTGGAGGCTCAGTCTTTGAGTATATTCAAGACAGAGATCGATAGATTTTTGAATATTAAGGGAATCAAGGGATATAGGGATAATGCAGGAAGTGGAGATGTGGTAGAAGATCAGCCATGATCTTATTGAATGGCGGAGTAGGCTCAAATGCCCTACTCCTACTCCTATTTCTTATATTCTTAATTAAGATAGAGACAGCGAAAAAATGAATTTTACCCCTATTGAGTCTGTCAAGACGATTGCCTTTCTGATTGATATATTCACTTTCATTTTTATTATATACCAATGTTAATAATTTGGGTTGGATACTTTTTCACTGGGAATGCACAGAGACTTCAAGTTAGCGTGTGTGTGTGCGCACGTGAGCACTTACGTACTCACATGTGCGTGTTGGTCTGTGTACTTGTTTCTAATTGTATTCTTTAACATTTCTATCATCTTGAATGTAATCAATGTCAGCGTGTTCTTAAAGAGAATGTGCATAATTTTAACCTATCCATTATGCCTTCAGTGTAATAAAGGGATTACCTATACACTGACTACTGTCTTCAGACAATGTGCACTGTCAAACTGCTACTTGAAGGCAGCCTCTGAGCGCAAATTTTACATGAAAGTTCTCCTACTGTGACATCATAACTACCCACTACCCTGTGTTCTGCTCTTGGTGCAGATGGAGTTGAGCGGCAAGATTTCCCACAATAAATTATTTACGAAATGCGTCTATGGGCGCGTACAACCTGCAGTCCTAAGGTGTATTGCACCCTGACAATTTTAATTAGCAGCACTCCTCTTAAAATTGTCACAATTAAAAGGCGATTGAATAAAATATGTATCACTTTAACCAAATGCTTTTGACATTTTAGACAGTTGTCCACATCGTACATATTGGAAGCCCATGTGATCAATATTATAGTATTGCAGTACATTAAGTTAAGTTAAATGTCAGGGGTATAGACAATATTACTGTACTGAAACTTGTGTGCAGATGAATATGGAAACGCTCGAAAATCTATAGAGGAATACACGTCTATGCTTAGCATAATAAAGAAAAATGAGGATAAAAGAAACGATTCAATCGCCTTAAGGTGACGCGATTACGGATTCCAGTTGATAGTGGGGTTAGGAAAGGTTACAAAGCAAAATATCAAATAGAATCTCCGTTTAATGTGAGCGTTGTCTGTTCCTGCAATTAAAACGAACTATGAGGTGTAATAACTGTTGCTATGCAACACTCGGTAGGTTTTCAGAGTGTGGCTTATTAGCAGCTAAATTTACAACTTGAACTGCTGCAGTGGAGTTGAGCGAATGACCCATGTTCTTTAATTAGCTTTAGAAACGCATGCGACGTTGGCAATACTTAGCAACACCTGTTAATATAGCAAACATCCTAGGATTATAGAAGAGGTGGCTACAGAGATAGTGGATGCTTTGGTTTTGATCTTCCAGAACTCCCTACATTCAAGATAGTTTTCTAGGTCAGGAGTAGGCCATTCGGTTATTCTAGCCTGCTCCGTCGTTCAATAAGATCATGGCTGATCTTATATCTGAATTCCACTTTCCTGCACAATCTCCAAATCCCTTGGTTCCCTTAGTATCCAAAAATCTATTGATCTCTGCTTTGAATGTACTCAACGACTGAGCATCCACAGCCCGTTTGGGTAGAGAATTCCAAAGATTTCCAACTCTGTGATTGAAGAAATGTTTCCTTCTGTCAGTCCTAAATGACCGACGAATTAGCCTGAGACTGTGACCCCTAGTTATAGAATCTCCAACCAGGGAAAACATCTTCCGAGCATCTACCCTGTCAAGCCCTTTAATAATTGTATATGTTTCAGTGAGATCACCTCTGATTCTTCTAAACTCTAGGGAATAGAGGCCTAGTCTGCTTAATCTGTCATCATAGGACAGTCCCCTCAACCCAGGAATCAAAGAGTGAACCTTCGTTGCGCTCCCTCTAAGGTAACTACATCCTACCATAGGTACAGAGACCACAACTGTACACAGTGGTGTGGTCTCATTAAGGCCCTATATAAAAGTAGTAAGACTTATTTACCATGATACTCCAGTCCATTTGTAATAAAGGCTAGCATACCATTTGCCACCCTAATTGCACGTTATATCTGCTTGTTAACTTTCTGTGATTCGTGTACAAGAACACCCAGGTCTCTCACCATTTAAAAAATATTCTGCTTTTCGATTTTTTCTTCCAAAATAGATAACTTCACACGTCTCCACATTATAGTCCACCGACCATGTTATTGCCCACCCAATTAACCTTTCTATATCCCTTTGCAGCCTCTTTGCATCCTACTCAGTATACTTTCCCATCTAGCTTTGCATCGTCAGCAAACTTGGATGCATTACACACGGTCCCTTCATCTAAGTCGTTGATATAGGTTGTAAATAGTTGAGGCCCAAGCCTCAAGGTACCCCACTAGTTACAGCCTGCCAACCCGAAAATGACCCATTTATTACCACTCTCTGTTTTCTGTCCGTTAACCAATCCTTAATCCATGTTAATTTATTACCCCAAACCCATGAGCCCTAATGTTGTGTAACAAGCTCTTGTGTGGCACCTTATCGAATGCTTTTTCACAGGTGCCTGAGTTTGGTGCTGCTTTTATTTACTACACACATAAATTATCTGTCTGTGGGAATTGAGGGATTCATTTCCAAAGTTCAGGATGACACCTAATGGGAAAAGAAGGATGGAGAATTAGGATCGAGGTTGAGAAATGCTGCAGGGGAACACAGATAGTCATCGCTGGATGGGCAATTCAACAACAGATGTAGAAAGCAGAGAAAGTTATAGTAATACATTTTGGAGAAAAAAGCGGAGAAACAAAACACTCCTTGAATAGTTGGATTTGAAATGGTGCAGAGGAGCAGTAAACTTGGCGTGCAGATACACAAGTCGTTAATGGTGATACAATAAATGGCTGGACAGAGTCCTTTGAGTTTCTGTCTATCGGCATAAAATAGAAAAACATAGAGGAAATGTTGTACTTGACTTTAGTTAGACTGTAATTGCTGTGATTTGGTATGATCACCCTATTACAAGAAGGATAGAAAATACATGGAATGCGTGTAGCATAGATTATCTACTATGTTACCAGGAATGTGGGGTTAATGTTATGGAGAGACTGGAGAAGCTACGGATTTCATCAACGCAACTGAGAAGATTAAGGGGTGCGCATGTAGTGGTTTTCAAATTCGTGAAGGATTCTTGAATTATTACCACTGACCGGTGGTAACAAGTGGGCGCCAAGTTCACATAATCGCAAAATGGAGATGCAAAATACTCTTTACATAGACCATAGTGGAATGTGCGGATTTGGAGTTGTCTGCCGCATTCCGTTGTTGAAGCAGATCATCTTTTTCATTGGGAAGAAGTTGCGTGAAAAAGTGGAAAACTTAAGATTGTGAAGAGCGATGAGGAGTTTCGAATTAACTATATGGTTCAAGCGGAGAAAAACAACGTTGCAGACTCTGAGCCGAATAACCGGTTCCTATTCTCTAACCTTCTAGGATTCTAAAATACTTGGTACTGCTTCTATGCTCCTGCTTGATAATGCACACAGTCAACCAACCATGATACTTGCACGAAGCAAGAGGCAACTAATTCACTTCTTCTTGTATGGTCTTTAGATTCGGAGTCAAACACTTTGTCACTGGAACTGCTGGGCTACTGTTCTTCTAGTATCAGTTGCACAATGTTCTAATCCTCTAATTTAGTTGATCTACGTCCCAAATAGATCTCAGTTTTACATTTTAAACCACGAGTTATCCCTTTCCTGATGCGGGAACCACTCTAAAAGGGGTGAGTGTTTGAAGTTCAATTCCCTTCTTCATTTAGGCTTGTTAAAGTCGAAACTCTATTGCATGTTAAGGGTCTAAATCAAACAGCCTGCTTATAACTCCTTTGACGATGCCTCGCAACATTTTAAGTACCTAGATCATGGTTCATTCAATCTTTTCTACAACGAAAGAAATTGGTAGCCATCACAGAGTTCAGGCAAGTGTGTCTCTTGTACCGAAAATCACAAGTTGAGTTCAGAGAGTTTATGGACGAGGCCATGGATTGAAACTTCCTGTCCTCCACTCCAAGAGCATCGCCTGGAATAGAAGCCGAATACAGTGACACAACCCCTGAAGTCAGCAATTTTTTTTTGCCCTTTTGTTCTCAGAAATAATTATCATATATGTTGTCGTTGATTTTTAACTGGGACATGTAAGACACACATTTGTATACATGTTGATAAATAGTTACAGCATGTCAGTTAGCCTATCATTCTAATAAAAATAGTATAGGATCGTCATATATTAAATAATACAGATTTAACTTGAAAATTATTTTTATTACAAACATCTATATTTCTGACAAATCATCTCCAAATAATGAAACAATTAACACAGATGTATTATATACTATGATTATAGAATGTATTACATCTTGGGGATTGGAGAACACGGATATACCTGCACATGGAGATATTTAACACTTTCACTGCTTGGGCGGTAAACTTCCCCATCGGATATTCGGCCCTTTATAGAAACTGCCAGATTTTATTTTCCATTAAAATCAGTGAGTTGATATGGCTGCGGGATGAATCAATATACAACAATAAACTGAATAATGTGTCCAAGATTGTATCTTGGGGGTTTCGTCTGTATCTCTGCATATTCAGCGCTTATTTTATTATTTTTAGATTTTCCCGCTTTCTCGGGGCCACACAATTCTCGAATCGCGTACGTCACCTTGTCCGGGCTGTCTCTTGTTTTATCTGAAAAGCCAATGTTTAGAAATATGGTTGATTGGTCGCTTTACCAGTTTGTGGTTTGCTGCTGAAGGCAGCCGTCAGAATAACACACAAAAAGCTTTAGATACAACACAAGGTCAAAGTCGGAACAACCCCAAATACTTCGCTATTACAGTAATTTTGGTGCTCCACGGGTGATCTATGTTTCTCTTATCTGCTTCTCAGCCTCACCTGAGCATACGCTGAGCTCTCCTCTTCAGGTTTACATCTTGGACTTCTCTTAGCTTTGCTGAAATCTACTGCAGCATAAGCCATGATCTCGTCCTTGGCTCCCTGCATGGGCCAGAAAGAAAATGTTTTGTTACGTGGATTTTTGTTATATTGCCTTCACCAATTTACAGACTGCTGAACAGATAATAAACATAATGACCTGGGCTACAAACAAAATGCAGAATTTGGCCCAGAAATTCGGGTCAGGGGCTTTCCGCGGGTGCAAGCCCCCGACCTGCTCTTACCTTGCGCGCCGGCCGTTGCGCTGTGGGCTCCCGTGCAATTCCGATCCGAGGCCTGGCCCAGCTGCCGGTGCGCAGTGCTTGCGTGTCCCAGGGGCGCAGTTGGTTCGATGCATCCCCTGGGATCACGTGGGCCATGGGCAGCCAATCGGAGGAGGGAAAAGCACACTCACAAGTCTGACAGGAAGACCTGTCAAGACTTATAAATACTACGGCCCCAAAACAGCTGTAAACCTTCAAATAATGTTTTTAAAAATCACACTTTTTAAATAAACTATAAATTTCATTAAATACCTATTTTAAACAATAATTAAAATTTTTGAAAAATATAATTTTATATTCTAACGGGGCTAAAAATAAACTTACCTTGCTTTAAAGTATTTAAAAATAATAAACCTGTGGAAAAAATGTTTTAATTTTAATTAATTGACCACTTACCTTGTAAAAAGCAGGCCTTACGCCTGCTTTTTACATTTCTAAATCCTGCAGGCTTACGATCCCAGGAAAACCTGCAAAAAAAACGTAAGTTCAAAGCGCACGCACAGCCTCTCCTACGCGTGCATTCGACCTCGGAACCCCTTCTTTCAGAGGAACGGAAGAGCCAGTTTCCCGCGCATGCATAGTGCATGCAGAAAACCGGCACTTCCATTTGGCCTACTCACCCGTGGAGACCCGAATTTCTGGGCCAATATATTTAAAGTGTGCGAATATTAAGTCCGGTAAATGGAGTATCCATTGAAACTTACATTTCAACCTGTCGATTTTCATTAAAATAAAGTGTTACAGATATGTTTAAATAAGAGGTAGTTTCAGCATCATATCAGATTCCAGAAGCAACAGGTAGATGGATGTACACATAATCATTACCTAGTTATATGTTGAATGAAGCTAGCAATTTCATTTTTTCTCTTTGAACACTTACACCTTCATCGCAACAAGTATGAAAACACGATTTCAATGATCCATCAAAGAGGGACAAATAGTTTTGCGATATAGGTTCTGATAAAATATCCGCATTATAAGAATATTTATTTACATTGGAACCCTATTCCTGGATAAATTATATGAACCTACCAGCTCTTCATGAAGTTCTAGTATTGTTACACTTTCCTGTTTACCTGGAAATTAAAGGAATTTATTTACATTCAATGATTAAAATGTTTATTAATTTTCCATGTTTGCACCTTCAAAAGTATTTTACAATCAATGTTAGGCTTAACATGACTTCAGATATATAGGTTGACAGCAATGGCAGATGAAATTCAATGCAGAGAAGAGGAGGGCGCTACAGCAAGGAAGAAAAAATAAACTACACATGTACTTCATGGATTGTATTAAAATAGCTAAACGTGGAACTGAAAGAGACCTAGGGGTTTAGTAGACTGGACGCTAAACATGTCCATCCAATGCATAGGGGCAATGGACAAAGCCAATAGGCTGATGAACAACATAGTCAAAACAGTAGAATGAAAGCCAGAGGGGGGAACGATCAAATTATATAGTGCTCTAGTCACATGGACGATTGAATAATGTGAACGAATTTGGTCACTAATGGTCAAGAGCTAGTGCCAGTGCAGAGAAGACCCACCAGGCTGGTTTCCCAGGGTCAGGGGACTGAACTATGAGGAAACTCTGAATAAACGTGACCTTTTAGGCTGGAAAGGAGGCGTCTCAGACATGATCTTATGGAAACATATAAGAAAGCTAAGCATATAGAAAAAGTTAATCCAAAGTTTTATTGCATTGATTCTCAGGACGTGGGTGTCGCTGTCAAGGGCAGCTTTTATTGCCCATCTTTAGGTGCTCTTAATTACGGACAACCGAACGGTTCACTAGACCACTTCCGAGGGCAGTTAAGTGTTAACCATATTCGTGTGGAACTGATGTGACAAAAAGGCCAGACCGGGTAAAAACGGCAAGTTTCCGTTTCTAAAGGACATTAATGAATTGCTTAGCATTTTATGACAACCCGACAGCCTTATAGTCACTTGTCTTTTACTGATACCAGCTTTTTATTTCCAAATTTTTAAAACTGAATCCAAATTCTCAAAATGCCTTGGATGGGTTTACCCACCTTCTCGCGATTACAAATCCAGACCTTTGGATTACCAGTTCAGTAACATAAGCACTACACTACCGTACCCGTATACTGTCAGATATTTAACTGCGAGGCCTGAACTCGGGGACACTGGTAAAAAAAACTAGCAAATGAGAATTTTAGGCATGATGTCAGGAAATTCTTCCTTACAGAGAGATCAAAATGAGGAACAAAGCTCTACATACAGAAAATGAGGCAAACGACCTGAGAATCCTTAACAAACAGATGGATTCTACACTGGGGTAACAGTCCATCTGCCGGGATGGACCAAATGGCCTTCCTCATCAGCAGATATTTTGTGATATTACATTTTCCGAGCTGTGTTGGAAAACCGAATCAATGTACCATCTACAGTCGTGTACATCGACTCGCAACTGGACACTGACCCACTTTACCCAAACTAGTCACAGGCCCCCAAAGTGATGAAACAATCGATCAAATTGCACTTATCATCTGCCACAAAATGGAATTTTCCGTTGTTAGACGATCAGATACTTTATAGTCTCATTCTGTTATAATTCTTTCATTATAAGATGCTGAATTCAGTGCAATTTGCAACAAGCGATTTCTGTTCCAGTGGCATCAGATATCATAACCTGAACCTTTAAGTAATACTCGCGCTGTTCTCTTGCTGTGCCGCCCATGACGCTCTCTCTATCCCTCTAAATATTTGTATTAAATCGAACTATGAACTTAACTTACCTTTATTCTTCAAACTGCATCTCGTCCCAATGATGATCATGAGCACCAGAAACGCCAATCCACCCAGCGCACATCCAAAACCCCAGATGTAACGACATTTACCATCAGATTCTGCAAGATTAAAAGGATAGATATTGATTTCTAATTTGTGACTTTCGTTACCTGAAAAGAGACATCGGGATAATTTGTTGGCTAAACTGCTGCTCATATTTACAGTAACTATGCAGTATAGCACGAGAAGGTGGTCGTTTTAAAAATAACCTTACTTTATCTTCTTAGATTTGATATCAAAAGGAACGACTCACTAAAGGGTGATACACGGCCGGAATAATCTGCGAGGGAGGGTATTAGTTTAGGATGTTCGGAGAGTTAGAGTTTGGGAGAGTTAGAATTCCAGATGAATATTTTTCGATGGACAGAAAGGCTTGTTCTTGTACTTGACTTCTCTTTTGCTCTTAAACTATTGTTTGATGAAATCGCGGCAATTCAGTTATTGCCGAAGGAAAAGGCGGATTGTATCAATTGGGTTTAAATGCAAATTCAATTCTCTGCAGTGTATTTACTGAAATAAAACTGTCACTGACTGGGAAAGGAAACCCGCACACGGTTATTTGTTAATTACAGAAAAATAGTTGTTAATAAACCGACGTCTTGCAACTAATTTTAGTGCAAACAGATCTGTGTCACAGTCTGAATGAAATGTATGAAACGGGTTCCCGCTCCAAACCTCTGTATCATGGAGCGGTTGCGTTACGGCCAGTCCACAAGGCTAATTTCTGACCAATTCAGAGTGAATCGCCCAACAGGGGCCGGAATCAGGAGCCGCACTGGGAGACACGCGAGGCCAGACAAAAGAACTGCCGTTTCTAGTCCTGCAACTCATGGAAGGAAACCAGAAAATGGGAAAGAATAAAATCAATTAAACAAAAGCAAAAATTTGAATGTTTAATAATAAGCAAGAGATGTAAAATAATTGGATGGAAGAGCTACACCACCTGCTCATTTGTTTTTACAATTTGCAAGCGGCCGAGTTTCTGGCTGGACGGCGATAATATTACTTCCGGTTTTACAATAGCTTCGAGTCAATAGTATTTTACATTGAAACATTGATTTTCTCTTTGCTTTGATATTTCCCGGGAGCTTTGTTCTACCTATCTTTATGGTTATCAATATGAACAAACTCTATGAAATAGCCTTTCAGAATATAATAGTAGCTGATCTTACTTCTTCGCCTGTTGGCCTCGTACCTGGGTCGAAATTAGCAACTGTGTGGATGGCAATGGCGGGTGTCCGAGGGAGGTATGAGATACCAAACAGACCTAAGCAGCCCCGTTCGGCACAGGCTGCGTCTCTTCCAAAGAGCTGGAAACGTCATGCAGTCCCCCAGTGTTCTGCCGTTTAGTGATATTTATCACAGTTGCGGATTGAATGCGAGTTTTACATCAAACGAGGGTTTATTCGCCCGGGTAAAACTCAGCCGTTTCACAAACACGAATCAGAGACGCAGCTGAATTGCTCTCGGGTGTGCTGGAGTCAATCTTCAATTGAGTTGGGGTAGCTGCGGAACAGAGAATGGAGAAAATCAGGTTACTGGGGAGATAATGCACATAAGATATGGGTTAAGAATGGTATCCTCAGTCGCTCTCTGTTTGTTAATAACTCGAGGTCTGTCTGTCTGCCACCCCAAGAGAGAAATAAATAACCTGTCCATTACCGATAATAAAACAGAGCCGAAGTGGATATCGGACAGCTCACACAGCTGGAGCACCAGAACGCTGAGCGAATTTACTTTCCCTTCAACGTCAAAAGACTTCAACAACACAATCTCTGGGGATTTTTTTATTTATTGGAGGCGAATGAGGCGCAACATTACGGCTCGTGGTCCAGTTTGTTGAGTGAACCCACTGATTAACAGATAATTTAAACTGATCTGATGTCCGTCACCGGAATCAGCCTGTCAGTGTGTGAGCATTAATTTCATAAGAGAGAGTGTTAAACCTCACTTACAGCGACAGGGACAAACAGAGTAGCTAAAATGGATCAAGAATCGTGTGTATACCGGGGACGGTGCATTAACTGAAAAGATTTTCAGTTAGTTATCAATATATTCGGAATTTGTTCCGCAATTTCCATCATCAGAAGCCTGATGGAAAAATACATTTTGAGATGAAGTAGAGGTTGATTGCTGTGTACCCATTGCAGCCCTGGTTGATAGTGGTTAACACATACAAGGGGCTGACCTGGAAACTTCCTGACCTACATGACTCAGTCCCACACCAAGCAATTTATCCACCCGCTGAATCATGACCGTAAATTTGTCGCTAAACAATGTTACAGCCGATGGCCAGAAACTTACATTTTTATACAGTTTTATTACTTCGCTTCTTAAAGGATTTGCCATGTTCCAACAAAAGCTTTTCCATCCAGTCTTTCACTGTTACTGTAACAAAACAAAAGGGCTCAGATTCAGGTACACTAAAAGGCAGCCTTGGCTCAGTGGTAGCACTCTTACCTCCCGAGTCAGAAGATCGTGGGTTCGAGCCCCACTCCAGAACTTGAGCATAGAATCTGGCCTGACACTTCAGTGCAAGTAGTGAGGGAGTGCGACACTGTCGGAGATGCCATCATTCGGATGAGATGTTAGGCCCCATCTGCCTGCTCAGGCGGATGGCAAAGATCCCATGGGACTATTTCAAGATCAGGGGAGTTCTGGCCAACATTTATCCCTCAACCAACATCACCATCAACAGAAGGCCATTCAACTCAGCTCCAAGGGTTAAATTACAAGGAGAAATTACACAAACTAGGTTGTATCCCCTGGAATTTAGACGGTTAAGCGGTGATTTAATCGAAGTTTGCAAGATATTAAAGGGAACAGACAGGATAGAAACTATTTCCGCTGGTTGGGGAGTCTTGGACTAGGGGGCAGAGTCTAAAAATTAGAGCCAGTCCTTTCAGGAGTGAAGTTAGGAAACACTTCTACACACAAAGGGTGGTAGAAGTTTGGAACTCTCTTCCGCAAACGGCAATTGATGCGAGATCAATTGTTAATTTTAAATTGGAGATTGATAGATTTTTGTTAACCAAAGGTATTAAGGGATGGGGCCAAAGGCGGGTATATAGAGTTGGGTCACAGATCAGCCATGATCTCATTGAATGGCGGAACAGGCTCGAGGGGCTGAATGGCCTCCTCCTGCTCCTATCTCCTTGCTGTTTGTGGGACCTTGCAGTGTGCATACTGGCTGCTGCGTTTGCCTACAAAATAAGAGTGACTGAACTTCAAAGGTGGTTAACTGGCTGTAAAAAGACACCATATAAATAAATGCAAGTTCTTTCTTCTTTCACTAGCCCCCATCTGCAGTAGTTTGCCTGTACTGTTTATTTTCAGCCCTCTCTATTTCATTCATCTTTTTGTTATTCAAGAGTCTGAAACCAAAGTCTGGAATTAAACAATCAACAGATTTCATAATGTTAGGATGCAATAATTACAGATAACACTGCCATTTTTCGAAATGTGTCGTCCCCCCACCCTCCCATCATGGATTAGTGAGAACTTTCTCCAGCTAAACACCAGCAAAACAGTCACCCTGTTCCATTCCGACCAGGAACTCTTCAACCTAGCTGTGCTATTCCACGCCACTTCCGCAGCGATTTGCTATGGATTAACCCCGCTGTGTGCAGCCTGTGTCCTGCTCGTCCTTCAGCTGAGCTTCAAACCCGACATTCAAAGCAAGCGAGTGAACAGAATAAGTTTTTTTAAACATACAAAGTGACAGACAAAACAGCAAAGATAATTAGATTATCACAGATTAAACACCGTAAGTGGACACTGAAGTAACCGTCCTCTCTTTTCACATTTGCTTTTTGTGTTACTTTTTGCACAAGATTCTCAAGTGAATTGTAGTAAGACGACAAACTATCGATGTAGGTTTACAAACAGATATGAGAGTTACATTTGCCTGTTCAAATCCCTTCAGCCTGGATTCTGTTATGCCGACAACACTGGGACCGACCTGGTCAAAGACACCAATGGTGCTGATTTCAGCCCTCCCCGATCTCTCTGTGGCCTTCAATAGACTGAGCCACTGTGTCCTTTCCTACCATTTCTCTTCTATGGTCCACCCATCACACCACCCTTTCATGGTCACCTTGCTGCTTGTCTCAGCACAGCCTGGAGATCTCCTGCAATAACTTCTCTTTGTGCTTATAATCACCCTTGACGTGGCCCACGGTTCTACCCTTGGTCTCCTTTTATCCCCCAATCCATGTACTGCCTTTCACTGACACGATCAATAAGCATGGGGTTAACTTCCATATACAGGAAACTTATCCAGGACCGACGTGGTGCCGGTTCATCAAAAATTCCAGATAACCGAACGCTATAGTAAAAGATACGGAGCTGAGAGCTCCGTATAAAGCAACAAACCCTGTTGCTTAGCAACAAGTTCAGAACAATGGCCACAAGTTCCAAGCGTCTCTGTAGCTTAGCAACAGCTGCAGCCTCACCCTTGCACAGCAACAGATGGAGGAAGGCAAGTAATAAAAGTTACCTGAACCTACTCCTGAATTTTGCTGGTTCACAGAATCACAGAAACCCCACAATGCAGATAGAGGCCATTTCGGCCCATCGAGCCTGCACCGACACATATCCCACCCGATCCCTGTAACCCCTACACCAACACATATCCCACCCGATCCCCGTAACCCCACGTATTTAATCCCCCTAACACTAAGGGTCAATTTATCATAGCCAATCAACCTAACCCGCACATCTTTGGACTGTGGGAGGAAGCCGGAGCACCCGGAGGAAACCCACGCAAACACGGGGAGAATGTGCAAACTCCACACAGACAGTCACCCGAGGCCGGATTCGAACCCAGGTCCCTGGCGCTGTGAGGCAACAGTGCTAACCACTATGCCTTAACCGAGATTTCCGGTTATTTAGGTGCCGGTAAATCGAAAGTTTCCTGTATGTGCTGATGACACAAGAGTCTTTGCACCACTCTCAACTACACAACCACTACCCAAAATACCATCAGACATCAAGTCATGGATTACTTAGGACTCTCTCCATCCAAACTAGACCAAAGCTATCTGGTTCAGTTCCGACCAGAAACTGCGCATCATAGTCTCTGATTCCATTCCCCTTCTTAGCTGATAGTACAGGCTGAACCGTGTGCAATCCAGCAGAACTTCACACATGTAGTCCCTCATCAACACCAGCACCACCTATCTCCATGTCTGAACTATCACCTATCATCACTGGCTCCCACTGCCGCTGAAACTCTCAACCATACCGTTTGGCCACTTCTGACTCGACTGCTCCAACAGTCTCCTTTGCTGACCTCCTTGAGATCTGCCGTACGCAAACTCCAACCCATGCAGAATTCTGCTGGCTGCATTCTATCCGTATTAAGTCTCACTCATCTATCACCTTTATCCTCACTTACCCCCCCTTGCTACCTGTCACGCCCCCACCCCCCGATACATTAACCCCAACCTCAAAATCTAAGCCAACCCCCCCCACCCTCAGACCCCCCCACCACCCCCGACCTCAGATCCCCGACCCCCGACCCCCCCGGCCTCAGACCACCCCGACCTCCCCCACCCCGACCCCCGACCTCAGATCCCCCACCCCGACCCCCGACCTCAGACCCCCCACCCCGACCTCAGACCCCCCCGCACCCCCGACCCCCCCACCCTCAGACCCCCCCACCCCCAGACCCCCCCAGCCCCCCACCCTCAGACCCCCCCACCCCCCCGACCTCAGACCCCCCGCACCCCCCCACCCTCAGACCCCCCCACCCCCCCACCCTCAGACCCCCCCACCCCCCCCGACCTCAGACCCCCCCGCACCCCGACCTCAGACCCCCCGCACCCCCCACCCTCAGACCCCCCCACCCCCAGACCCCCCCGACCTCAGACCCCCCCACCCCCCGACCTCAGACCCCCCCACCCCCCCCGACCTCAGACCCCCCCCGCACCCCGACCTCAGACCCCCCCGCACCCCCGAACCCCCCACCCTCAGACCCCCCCACCCCCAGACCCCCCCACCCCCCCACCCTCAGACCCCCCCCGACCTCAGACCCCCCCACCCCCCCCGACCTCAGACCCCCCCCCACCCCGACCTCAGACCCCCCCGCACCCCGACCTCAGACCCCCCGAACCCCCCCCGACCTCAGACCCCCCCACCCCCCCCGACCTCAGACCCCCCCACCCCCCCCGACCTCAGACCCCCCCCCACCCCGACCTCAGACCCCCCCGCACCCCGACCTCAGACCCCCCCGCACCCCGACCTCAGACCCCCCCGCACCCCCGACCCTCAGACCCCCCCCGACCTCAGACCCCCTCACCCCCCCGACCTCCCCACCCCCCCCGACCTCAGACCCCCCGCACCCCGACCTCAGACCCCCCCGACCCCGACCTCAGACCCCCCGCACCCCCGACCCTCAGACCCCCCCCGACCTCAGACCCCCTCACCCCCCCGACCTCCCACCCCCCCCACCCCCCCCGACCTCAGACCCCCCGCACCCCCGACCCTCAGACCCCCCCCGACCTCAGACCCCCTCACCCCCCCGACCTCCCCACCCCCCCGACCTCAGACCCCCCCGCACCCCGACCTCAGACCCCCCCGACCCCGACCCTCAGACCCCCCGCACCCCCGACCCTCAGACCCCCCGCACCCCCGACCCTCAGACCCCCCCCGACCTCAGACCCCCTCACCCCCCCGACCCTCAGACCCCCCCCGACCTCAGACCCCCTCACCCCCCGACCTCCCCCGACCTCAGACCCCCCCCCCGACCTCAGACCCCCCCCACCCCCCCCCGACCTCAGACCCCCCCCCGACCTCAGACCCCCCCGACCTCAGAACCCCCCGACCCCCCCACCCCCAGAACCCCCCCGACCCCCCACCCCCAGACCCCCCCCACCCCGACCTCAGAACCCCCCCGACCCCCCCGACTTCAGAACCCCCCGACCCCCCCGACTTCAGAACCCCCCGACCTCAAACCCCCCCCCCTCAGACACCCCCCCCGGACCTCAGACCCCCCCCCACCTCAGAACCCCCCCGACGCCCCCAACCCCGACCTCAGACGCCCCCACCCCAAACTTAAACTCTCTAAACCCACCCTAACTCCTTCAGCCCAACCAAAACCTCCAACCCTAGCCCCCAACCTCTAACCCTCGCACTCTAACCCTAGCCCCAACCTCTAACCCTAGCTCCAAACCTCTAACCCTCGCACTCTAACCTTTAACCCTCGCACTCTAACCTTTAACCCTCGCCCCAGCCTCTAACCCTCGCATTCTAACCTCTAACCCTAAATCAGACGGGACATTCGGCCCCTTCCGAGCCGCGGGCTGAGGCCCCTCAATAACCCGCCCGACACCTCACCTTACCCCACCACACCACACAGTGCCGGGATCGCCCTGGCCCGGGATTTCCCGGTCCCAGCCCGCGCCCGCGCCCGCTCCGGGTAAACAAGCCTCAGAGCAACGCGTGACCTCCACTCTGCGGCCTGTCGCAAACCCGGGCGAGGGGCGGTGCCGCGCCTGCGCCGGGCGGAGGGAGCGTTTCCCGGCAACGGAGGAGCAGCTTGTAAACAATGCAGGGATCCAGAGGCAAGATG